>NW_018406436.1:564180-856498 GCF_002113885.1 Mizuhopecten yessoensis
ACTGGACACAACCTGTATCGTAGAGTACTGGACACTACCTTATTAGTAAAGCACTGGACACAACCTGTATCGTAGAGTACTGGACACAACCTGTAACGTAGAGTACTGGACACTACCTGTATCGTAGAGTACTGGACACAACCTGTATCGTAGAGTACTGGACACTACCTTATTAGTAAAGCACTGGACACATCGTTCCCTTTTATTAGGTGATAATACAGTGATGGCTCCATTGTCGGTACTGAACCAATTACATCGATTTTATGGACAACTCGTACACATTTTACACCTTTGTGTGCATACGCTTCATTGGTCATTTGTCTGATGAAGGTGACAGTGTACATATCGTACTAGTCATCGAAACGTCACATAGAACATTTTATTGGTTGTGTAAAACAAACTTCTCATAATCCATACTTACCAACCTGAAGAAAATGTTTAGAAAAAGGACCAATTACACGTTTAATAACATTACTGCTCTGACCTTAGCATTTGCAGTGCCTTTGTGAATATATTAACACTGTGTGGTTCTCATCAGGCAAGCTCTATTGCAATAATCTGGTCCTTGTATTTGCTTCAGCGAATGTTCCAAAATGTTACCTTTAAATTTAATCTTTCTCATCAGAGCGTTCACAGGTGCACTTTTTTGTATATATACTGATTGTATAACAGATTTAATAGTTATCGTCTAGTCACTTTTTCTAAATGACAAAATAACAACGTTGTGGTTTCACGACTTCACTTTTGATAACGTTCCAAGTGTTGTCTGTACATTTCTCAAATAACATCACTTCAGGTTCGAGGAGATAGGCTTACTGTTTCTTGGCCTCTTCAGAATCAGGGAAGGATTAGTTTGGGACTGGTATGGGGGTGCTTCAATGTCTTCTGCTTCGTGAACATTGTATTTGAACAGAAATTGATATTCTGCCGCAAAGGGAACTACATGATTTCTTGTTTCACTTCTCTACTGTTTCTTTCACGTGACCTTAGTCTCCCCGGACACCCGTTGCACGTGACCTTTGTCTCCCCAGACACCCGTTCCAGGTGACCTTAGTCTCCCCAGACACCCGTTTCACGTGACCTTAGTCTCCCCAGACACCCGTTTCACGTGACCTTAGTCTCCCCAGACACCCGTTCCACGTGACCTTTGTCTCCCGAGACACCCGTTTCACGTGACCTTAGTCTCCCCAGACACCCGTTCCACGTGACCTTAGTCTCCCCAGACACCCGTTCCACGTGACCTTTGTCTCCCCAGACACCCGTTTCACGTGACTTTAGTCTCCCCAGACACCCGTTCCACGTGACCTTAGTCTCCCCAGACACCCGTTCCACGTGACCTTAGTCTCCCCAGACACCCGTTTCACGTGACCTTAGTCTCCCCAGACACCCGTTCCACGTGACCTTAGTCTCCCCAGACACCCGTTCCACGTGACCTTAGTCTCCCCAGACACCCGTTTCACGTGACCTTAGTCTCCCCAGACACCCGTTCCACGTGACCTTAGTCTCCCCAGACACCCGTTTCACGTGACCTTAGTCTCCCCAGACACCCGTTCCACGTGACCTTAGTCTCCCCAGACACCCGTTCCACGTGACCTTAGTCTCCCCAGACACCCGTTCCACGTGACCTTAGTCTCCCCAGACACCCGTTTCACGTGACCTTAGTCTCCCCAGACACCCGTTCCACGTGACCTTAGTCTCCCCAGACACCCGTTTCACGTGACCTTAGTCTCCCCAGACACCCGTTCCACGTGACCTTAGTCTCCCCAGACACCCGTTTCACGTGACCTTAGTCTCCCCAGACACCCGTTCCACGTGACCTTAGTCTCCCCAGACACCCGTTTCACGTGACCTTAGTCTCCCCAGACACCCGTTCCACGTGACCTTAGTCTCCCCAGACACCCGTTTCACGTGACCTTAGTCTCCCCAGACACCCGTTCCACGTGACCTTAGTCTCCCCAGACACCCGTTTCACGTGACCTTAGTCTCCCCAGACACCCGTTCCACGTGACCTTAGTCTCCCCAGACACCCGTTTCACGTGACCTTAGTCTCCCCAGACACCCGTTCCACGTGACCTTAGTCTCCCCAGACACCCGTTTCACGTGACTTTAGTCTCCTGAGACATCCGTTTCACGTGACTTTAGTCATTGCGAGCACATTAAACTGAACACCAAACAACAAAATTCTCCAAATAGAATTGATTTACTTGTATTTTCGCGATGGCCGCATATGGTATAACTCACAGCGCCAACCAGATGGAAAGGATATCAAACGGAACCACCCTATTGTAACATATCCTGTCTGTTGTATTGCTATCATACATGGGTTATTTATTTGAAGCTTGTCACGTGCATTTTATCACATTTGGTGTGCAAAAGTACACAAATGCACAGTGTTGCAAATCATACGATCTTAAGATTTACGATTTCTCCATGGCAGTGGATTCGCCTGTGTCTGCGTTTTTTAATCAGAGGTATCATTAAAGGCATTTACTTTCTCCCATGACAAATATATTAGTTCAGCCATCCCACGCACTTGTGATCACGAACAGATAGTGGTACGATATACATACGTTCGCCCTTATCTAGGCAACCAATGCCATGACATGTCGCGGTATCACCGCGATCATCCGCCGAACGTACACGGATTATCGGTGACAAGAGCCACAATAATCCCTTTATCTTAGTGCGTAGTGGACGATAGATGTCAATGAAGATTTGTTTTAATTGAATTTAAACGTCATTTTAGATAGGAGCGTCATTCATGGGTATTTTATAGATCATTTAAGTATAATCTACTGCACACATACGATATAAACATGACGGCAACTGTACATTCTAACTTGGATTATGCTGACAAAGCGAATTTGACAAACTAATATTACTTATCAAATTATGTAACATCGTTTAAGTTGGTGTATCCACTGAAAACATTTGTGTTGTGATGCATTAACTATTAAACATTTAGGTTTATTTTTAATAAGATATTTTCAAGCGAACTCACTTAAACATCAGCCCTAAACTAGCGAAACCTCATTCCTAAAAACACTCTGAATTATATGCCAATCATCAAATATTAGCATGTAATCGCCAACCAATTATTAGCATTTCAATACATTAGTAGGAATAGGACAAAATAGAAACCGATCTTGAGAGAAAAAGAAGAGTTCATTCAGTGAAGTTCGACCGGGTGATATTATCAACCGAACAACATCCCGACTTGTCTGACATTTTGGAAGTTGTCTGACGGACTGACATATTCTGTAACGAACGATACCATTCTATCATACGTAATACAAGTGTAATCAACAACCAAAAACACGTTTTATGTTCACATATTGTAAATCTACACCTCAACTATAATGAATACGGGATATATGAATTCGGAATAACATTTACCAGTTTGGTATGCATAACGAAGGCTAATGTATTTTGCGGGCTTTCAAAAACGTCTGTTTCCTTTCTCAAGTAAAGAGTGCAAATCTATTATCGATAATCAGGATATATGTATACCTACTTAAGAGGACAATATCTAGTCCACTGCGATATCTATATAACAGTAACATTAATTAAACCTTCGAATTCATCCCAACAGTTATATGTAGCACTATTGACGTGTGGTATCGTCACACAGCGTGTAACACACCGGATACTGTAATCAGCACTTGTGTAACACTACATATCCACATGTTTAGACAGTGAAACGGTTTACATGTCAAAGCACGGCTGGCTTCTATCCCGGTTTTATCAATAACGTTTATTCAGGAAAGGATTTTAACGTTCCAGAAATCATAATCAGACGGTTTTCGTTGCTCACCGCAGTACAAATAGATCTAGAGCTCCTGTTTTTAAACACATGTTATCTTATAGATGGATATATTCCATCTGTTCCCACTGTGTGTATCAGCACATCATAACTTTATTTTTTATGAACGAATTGAAGAGATATATCATCAAAAACAACCAGTTTCAATGTTTCAGTAATGCGATGTTTGATTAACAAACGTTAAGTTCCTTTCATACCTGCGCGATCATCCAAGGAGAATACATGCGCGATCATCCGAGGAGAAACATTGGATGTTGTCTTTACGTACATGCATATTCTCACGAGAGGGAAACTCGTCGTGCTTACGTAACGAACGACTTAGGAGATGGACACTGGCTGTGTACTTACATACAAGCAAGACCCCCCAGGGAGGGGCTCTGTCTACCGTTCCTACATCTGTACGTCATGTAATGAGTCCACCAAGACGGGGACACTACCTATCGCAGTCACTTGTGGAGCTCTCTGGAGAAGGACACTGTCTGATATTTAAGATTGAATTTCTCGCAACGACAAATCTCTTAATTATATTTATACGGAAGGATTCTTTCCCTGTATTGATCGAAAGGACGCATTTTAAGATTTCCACAGGTCCTCCTTCGGGAATAAAAATTCCATTAAATTTGCAGACCTATATATATTACAAGTTCTATATAGACATTAATATACAAAAAATACTGCGATTAGGAAGACGAATGTCTCCAGAATAGAGGGGCAACATCGGAACTGGTACATGTAATATACGGTGAATAATTTATTTCAGTAGAAACCGTAATAATTAATCGAACGAGGTGAATAAATAAAGCCACATCATGCCAAATCTACTTTCTAAGTAACTATTACCGACCCTCAAATGCCCGGAAAAACTTCTACACGATGCAGACTTGCTGCTAAATCACAAGCTTTGAATGTCGGCGGTTTTATATCGTCCCCAGCCCTCCATACAAGTATGTAACATAAGACATCAAATTAGTCGGTCCCGTGTCTGAATATCGCCTATCTACAAATAGACTTAAAAGTAAGAAACATCCACTTTAGCGAAAGCTTACAATGTACTTCAGAATTCGCTACACAGATAGAGTCCGAGTGATATATATGTATAACGTTTTGTCATCACTTTTTGATTCCTACTTTAAATAGACGTGTTTTTTTTCAGGTCACTCTGCACGCAACCTGTCTGACATTGATGGCAATGACCATAGATAGGTACTTCGCCATTGTCTTTCCTATACAGTCCATGAACTGGCGGAACGCTCCCGTGGCCACAATTGTCAGCGTGGCGGTCTGGATAGGTGAGTACTGAACACTATGATTACCACTGAGAGAAAGGCATAACTGAACGCTAACATTACCACTGAGAAAAAGGCGTTTCTGAACGCTATAATTACCACCGAGAGAAAGGCGTTACTGTACGCTATAATTACCACTGAGAGAAAGGCGTTACTGAACGCTATAATTACCACTGAGAGAAAGGCGTTACTGAACGCTATAATTACCACTGAGAGAAAGGCGTTACTGAACGCTATAATTACCACTGAGAGAAAGGCGTTACTGAACGCTATAATTACCACTGAGAGAAAGGCGTTACTGAACGCTATAATTACCACTGAGAGAAAGGCGTTACTGAACGCTATAATTACCACTGAGAGAAAGGCGTTACTGAACGCTATAATTACCACTGAGAGAAAGGCGTTACTGAACGCTATAATTACCACTGAGAGAAAGGCGTTACTGAACGCTATAATTACCACTGAGAGAAAGGCGTTACTGAACGCTATAATTACCACTGAGAGAAAGGCGTTACTGAACGCTATAATTACCACTGAGAGAAAGGCGTTACTGAACGCTATAATTACCACTGAGAGAAAGGCGTTACTGAACGCTATAATTACCACTGAGAGAAAGGCGTTACTGAACGCTATAATTACCACTGAGAGAAAGGCGTTACTGAACGCTATAATTACCACTGAGAGAAAGGCGTTACTGAACGCTATAATTACCACTGAGAGAAAGGCGTTACTGAACGCTATAATTACCACTGAGAGAAAGGCGTTACTGAACGCTATAATTACCACTGAGAGAAAGGCGTTACTGAACGCTATAATTACCACTGAGAGAAAGGCGTTACTGAACGCTATAATTACCACTGAGAGAAAGGCGTTACTGAACGCTATAATTACCACTGAGAGAAAGGCGTTACTGAACGCTATAATTACCACTGAGAGAAAGGCGTTACTGAACGCTATAATTACCACTGAGAGAAAGGCGTTACTGAACGCTATAATTACCACTGAGAGAAAGGCGTTACTGAACGCTATAATTACCACTGAGAGAAAGGCGTTACTGAACGCTATAATTACCACCGAGAGAAAGTCTTCATATTGAAAAAAGGGTCAAATGCTGTCAGTAGTTAGTTTGAACAGCTGTATACCTCATGCACATATTGATAAACAAATGTCAAAGAAGGCATGGTACTGGCAAATTTCAACATTTATTCCATCTGTTTTACATTTACACTCCCTTTCCTTGACATTTTTATATCCAAAATACCTCTTCGTATTCCCGAGAGAAAGACACTTTTGTAAGTAGTGTAAAAACAAAGATGTTCATTTAAACAACTTGATATATTGTAGAAAGCTAAAAGCGCCGTCGGCCATCATGTACATGTAACACTGTGGCGAATGACTGATGGGAGTTGTTTGTGATGGTCATATCTATAGAAGGCTACTTTATCGTATGTGTTTGGTACCGCCAGGGTCATTATGTTATCAAGAAGTTCGCAATAAACCCAATTACGTCAGACTAATATATTATGCAAGTGTATACTTTACACACTTTACATATCTTATGTGATATTTACGATTTGTCTAAGCCAAACATGCAAACACCCTAATGACGGCGGTGAACGAGGTTTGATCAATAGGTACTGTTTACTCCTGTCATTGCCATTTTTATCTTACTATATATTTCCGTACTCCAGAATACAATCTCCTATGCATCAGACAGCATCTTGGTCGAAACCATAAAGAATTTCTTTTTTTGTGTCGAAGGTTATTCATAGACCGAAAGCTCAGAGTGGGGTTTGGATGTTTTTCGTTAAGTTACTTACTGTTAGTAATGGGCACGAGCCACATTTAATGAAAACATGTCGATTAGGCGCTAAAAGCATGCTTTCTGAGACGTCACCAACTTGTCTGGGCTGTCTTAGTGTCAAGTTAGCAAAGCTCTGCGCTAAACATTCACCAATGTATGTCCCGAACTGGCCACCCAGGGTTCGGTAAAGTTGACAGCGGATGCATGCACAGCGTATTTTTAAGAAAGAGTAGCGGGATAATAGGGGAAGCATTTACAATAGCAACGGGATATCAGGAAAGGTCATGAATAAGAACGTAAACATGATTTTGGTCAAGGGTAGAAAGGACGACCTCAAGTACTGAGCGTCCACATTACGATGTTGACAGTGTAATGCCGGTTCGCACCCATATACTTCATACACCTTCACTTGCATAAAACGACTCTGCAATTGTTTGAAACTGCATTAAAATACATGAAATACCGCACCCCCCCTCCCACACACACACACACACACACACACACACACACACACCTTACAAACATAAAAAAAACCACGTTCATTTACCACAGGCTATGTTAATGTATGCCTATATCTGAATGGCGTGGTGAGAAGAGTAACGGTACCACATTTGTAATAACCAACTGTCATGTTGACACCATTGTAACACACCATTGTCACCATGGAAATACCCCACTGTCATTATGTCACCATGGTAACACCCTACTGTCACGATGTCACATATGTAATACCCTAATGTCACGATGTCACATATGTAACCCCCTACTGTCACGGTATCACATTTGTAATAACCCACTGTCTAGTGTCACCATGGTAACACGCCGATGTCACGTACAGTATGTAATACCCTACTGTCACGTTTCACAATGGTATGCATCAATGTGTACGCGCATGATTATAGCCATTGCGTAATATTTATCTTATAATGTTGACGTGTTTGTGAAACGAATTAAATCGACATAACCTGGCATCTTGGAGAGTACAAATATATACGTTCTCTGTCGAAAATATAATGAACATCATCCAATAGCCAAGTTTCCATCGTTATTGAGATAGGAAATACTTAAACGTTTTAGAATGTACAGTCAGTGAAGATAGATTTAAGCGGCATTTCTACAACTTCACTAAGAGATAAAGAGGCATGCCTTCCATATACTAGATATTTAAACAAGCATTTTAACACAAATAGATATGACTTAAATCTAAAGTCCTTCAAATATATGTATTTAAATGCGCAACAGCCTGAAAACAGTCTCTTCTGGAAAGTGCGTTAGGTAATAGCAGATACTTAAATTTGCTGTCAGAGATTTTAACGAGCTGTTTTATCATGTCTTGACAAATACTTAACGCCAAATGATGTAAAAGATCCAGCATAGCTAAATACTGCCAACCAATAACATACCTTAAACCTTCTATTTATAAAATCCTAAATATTGTAGGTTGAACGTCTTTGTGTTTTACTTTGCTGTGTAAGTACATCGACGACAAGTTTGCTGTCTTTTGTCGGACGTTAAGATTATATTGGTCCACTTCATCATATCATATAGTCATAATTTAATTCAATTAATAATGGTATTGCTCATTTGTAGTTACATAGTTACTTGAAGGCAAATCACAATACCAAACATATACAAAGAAACTGCAATAGTGAACACGATATAAACTTACACAGAAGCTAGGCCCACACTCCTCATTTCAAGTGACTGTTTTATGAATAAGCACGAGTCAAGCATAAGTTGCATTTCGTCAAAAGATAAATATGTGTTTTAGTATTTGTGTAAAGTATAGAATAGTTTTGAATATATTGACTTAAATAGTCCTTTCTTAGCTGTGCATTATAGCCACACCCGAAGAAGAAGTGTTCTTTATCTACTAGAATGAGAACATTTTACATACTCTTTGCTGTCTATGGTTCCCCTACATACTTTTGTCATGGTTGTCTATTTATGCAACACTGAAGAACCTAACATGATTGTAGTAGGTGGGATCTACCTACCTAAATTTCTTTCTTGCCTTTTTTCATACATCCTACGCGTTAGACTATAGTCCTGTTTGACCGTTGTCATACTGCATATAGTCGTAACAAGTGACTACAAATGGGACATAACCTTTTCTTCGTTGGTCTTCTGCTGAGGAGGTATTGAATCATTGCATCACTTGCTATCTATAGGTTTTCTTTTCCCACTTCGCTTCCCTACTGTTATCGCTAAGGGATGTCTTTATACATATGTAAGACTCTACCTGTTTCAAGGACGCCTTGTCATAAAAAATACTACCAAGTGGGACTGTATTGTGTTAAATGGCCGTTTAAGGTATAGCATTCCATACACCATAAGGAAAAGGACTGATATGGGCATGACCCGTTGTCTCATCCTTTTTTAGTAAATGTATTTTTCACATTCTCTGTTCATCTGCGTATTGTAATTATAATATATTATTAATATAATTTGTTGAATCATAATTATTTCAGGCACATATCATTCTGATGTAATTATATTTCTATTGTTTGACGTTATCGTTAGCGGAAACCCTGTTTTAGTCTAGACATACTAATTTGGGAACTGGTTTGTTAAACGTACTTTATGATAATGTGCTATTATTTGAATGACATTCTATGACATACATGTATCAAGTTTTTCACTGGATGACACGTATTTCTTTCCGGAGTCGACGGAATCTTCTTGGGCTATTGGCTGTTACATGTAACAGCGGACGATAGGTTGCTGTATCATCACTTTTCACTGATTGCTTTGATATATTAATACGTTTTATCTGCTTTTCTAATAAGTAAACGTAAAACAAGTAATACGAAATTAAATCCGGAAATTACTTATCATCGTCATACAATTTTATGTGCGTTGTTATGGTTGATTATATGACGAAGACGAGAAAACGCTTGACAAATAATTAACAAAGGCTGATAGGCTTGAGTCAATTATTCTCGAGTCCCGCGCTATACACTCTACCATAATATACAAAATGACACGTTGAATATATCGGCTCTAAGATGTTAAACGATTTGGATATGTATAAGGGAAGCTGAGATTATATACTTTAAAGAAATAGGATAAACGACAGATTTACAACTATCACATGAAGGGGTATGTCGTTATATCTTATTTTGTTCCATATTTTCCTATTGCACATGAACATCTATTTATGTTAACTACACACACACTATATATATCCCTATAACTTGTCAAGCATGCACGTATTACAAATATTTTACTATATAGTGAGATAGTTCATTCTTAACGGCCAGTAGTACAAAAGTAAGGGTTCTGGCACAGTCCCTCGCCTATATAATCCTTACCACCACCCCGCACCACCCTAACCGGGTGGTACCGTTATGATGACGTCATGGGAATTCCTATACATATATTTAGAGGTCTACAACAGGAGGAGAAGCAGCAGCAGCAGATGCAGCAATCAAGTAGCTCATCCTGGCCGCGGCGGCGGCTACACGTGACTGATTGATGGGCGGCGGTGGTGGTTGTGTTGATAAACAACCATCTATACCCATCAAACAATCATGTGTATCCGCCGCCGCCGCCGGGATGAGCTACTTGTCTGCTGCTGCCCCTCCTCCTGTTGTAGACATCTAAATATAGAACATGTGTAGAAATTCCCATGACGTCATCATAACGGTACCACCCGGTTAGGGTGGTGCGGGATAGTGGTAAGAATTATATAGGAATTCCTATGACGTCATCAATACGGTACCACCCGGTGAGGGTGGTGCTGCAGCATGGTACGGGGTGGTGGTAAGGATTATATAGGCGGGGGACTGCGCCAGAACACTTACTTTTTACTTACAAAAGTATGGGTTCTGGCGCAGGGCCATTGAGTGCAGTCTCCTATATAATCCTTAACACCCTAACCGGGTGGTACCGTTATGATGACGTCAATGGTTTACCCCGATTGCATCAACAGGGTCATTGAGTACAGTCTCCTATATAATCCTTACCACCACCCTAAACGGGTGGTACCGTTATTATGACGTCACGGGTTTTCCCCGATTGCATAAACAGGGTCATTGAGTGCAGTCTCCTATATAATCCTTACCACCACCCCGCCCGGGTGGTACCATTATGATGACGTCACAAGGGGGTTCTCATGTATTCGGGGTTTTCCTGACGGTCCGATTGCAGTTGTTGTTGTTGTTGTTGCTGCTGCTGCTGCTTCTGCTGCTTCTTCGTGACTCCATCTCCATGGTTGGTTGCTGCTGCTGGGTAAATACAGCATATACCGGCTGATTCATAATGCCTATGTAAGATGGTTGCTGCTACTGTAGTTGTCAAGAAGCTTATCCTGGCGGCGGCGGCGATGGTTGAAGCAACACAACCATCACCGCCGCCGCCGCCGCCGCCAGGATAAGCTACCTGACAACTATAGCAGCAGCAGCAATCGGACCGCTACAAAAAGATGCAATCAGGAAAAACCCAAATACATGAGAACCCCCAATGACATCATCGATCGGTACGCCCCTCGTATATATGTTGTCGCTATAAATAGATGCAGTCAGGAAAAACCCAAATACATGAGAATCCCCCCTAAGACGCCATCATAACGGTACCACCCGGTTAGGGTGGTGCTGCAGGGTGGTGCGGGGTGGAGGTAAGGATTATATAGGAGACTGCACTCAATGACCCTGCGCCAGAACCCTTACTTTTGTTCTACTGCGGCCTATCAGACATCGTAAATTAGGGGTATTTATGGACAATAAAAGGTAGATAAAAAACGCAAAAGAAAATTATACCAAACGAACGAAAAGATAAAAAAGACAAACTTCATCTTATAAAGCAAAAGTAGCTATCTTTCTAAATAGACCAACAGATTTTAGGTAGGTTGAAATTGTTGCGACATTTACCGACTCAATGTGCTGTTTCAGACTAACATAACTTTCGAGCTAATTTTGTTTTATGAAACTGTGATATGACATTTGCGACTTGTTGTGACAACTTCCAGTGATAATAAATAATACATTTTAGTTTTGATTTTCAGATATTGATAATATCTACAATACAAAATTCATCTGGCAATAAATACTATTTGAAGCGTAATTTTGTTGATGTAGCAAAAACAAATCTTAATTTGTAACTGTATAAGTGGTTTAATAGGCACGTGTCATCCTTCGCGAGATATCCACACATATTTCGGAATACGTTACCAGATGATTTGCATTCTTTTGACCTCAAGTAATATCGACTCCCTACTGTCTTTTTCCGTTGATAATTGTGTTTCTTCTCAATTTATATTCCCTGAAGTATGCATGTTATAACAAGACAGTCAGCTTTTGGTGGCCATGAAATCAGGCAACGTTTCGTATTTCTAAATATGACAAGCCAGGAGCTCGGAAACAAAACATAGTTGAAAGCATAGGGATTATAACGCCTCCACATGTTGCGATGGGTGCGGCAGATATGGGCACAACAAATCCCGGGTTCTGCAGGGGGTTCACTCATTAGTTGCCTCCTAGTGCATGCAGATGTTTTCATTTTCAACTCTTTCGTCAACGCTATAGTTTATATCCAGACCTTGGCATTATTAAAATCCTTACTCCTTACTTCCCCTTGTATCGTTGAGTTTGCTTACATCATTCACGAAGTAAATGATATTATGTTTTATTTTGAAAAAATCTACTGTACATGTTTTCAGTTGTCAATTTGGTAATAGATACGGTATTACACTGCATCACACAGCTGTTTCATACTTTTTGGACTTATCGGTAATGCTAAGTGTGATGTGGTCACCAGGTGGACACCAGGATCAAGAGTCCTTAGCACTGCGATCGATACCGTATTATTGCGATTTTCTACCCGAGTCCATTTCCTTCAAGTCTGTAACAGCTTTGATAACTTAAAACTGTCGAAGTGATCTTTTCAGTGGTTCCAAATATACTTATCCTTTATATCAGGATTTGTGTCACCACTGATTTCTTTCGTCTCTGAGACGCCGTTCGATTGTCTCGGCAGTTCGTGAAGTTCTATTGACCTTCTCCCCAGACAGTGTTACGGTTTCACACGTCGTAAGGCGTGGGGCGGACCTATCCGTCTTTCAAACAGTCAGTGGCAGTTCATCGAGAGATATTGACGCCAACTCCGCTTCACTGACTAAACGTGCATTCACGTCTGACCTTGTGATTTGTCATTGAAAGATGTAAGTACTTCGTTCAGAGAATTTCCGAATATTTCGTGTATATTATAGTCTGAAATGTGTCTCGTCGTGTTGATGTCCCCGTTGTTTAATCGACAGCTCTACACCAGTTTATGTCTTTGGTACTACTCGTTTCCATTTGAGGAGTGATTTGTCAACTAGCATGGTAAACGCATTTGTCAGACTGTATTTTGACACAAATAAGGTGTATACCACTCTTTCTAGTGTGGATGGTCTTTAACAGGCGACGACTAATGCGTTTGGTGAAGTTTCTTTCGAAGTGATATACAATTTGGAAGGAGTAAAAGCACATTTATGTTTCGGCTATTTTTGGTCCATATCTCGATGAACTCTCTCCTTTGGATACATATATTTCCGGTACAATAGCGAGTTGCAGCTACATACAGTTGATTAACGACTGGACAAGTAATGGTTTTGCACATCTTAAGTGCAGTTATTATCAATTTACCGAATACCAGACAAAAATATGAAATATTCATCAGAACCCCTTCTCCAAAACGCCTACGGTATCGAACTTTGTCTAATGAGAAAGCTCATCTAACTACATGTAGCTCTCCAGTCCAAAGACTTGGATCTTTAACCGAAGAACATAGCTAGTGTTGCAAATCGATCACTGGCTTCGAATTTTCGTATACTCGATATCAAGAATGAGGACCTTTCTCCACTGTCCGTATACATAGCACTATGGAAACGTACGTGTAAAATAGCTCGCTATATATATATAATTTAATTTTGCCTATGTCCCCCATAATATTTTTTTTGGTATATATCGTACAGTGTTTATACCTAAAAAGAAAAACATCTGATGACGGAACTACTTTTTACACTTCAGAATGCAAAATTACAAAGCAGCTTTTTTTTAGCGCAATTGTTCAGTTTACGTAAAAATTAAATAAATCTTTAACTGTGCATTTACAACGTGTTAGCCTACTTTTTTAAATTAAATTATAAAGAATGCCCAAGATTTTGTTTTGGTATATATGGTTTATACCGAAACAAAATTGTGCACTTTTTTGCATAAACCGCTTCGCGGATTTATGCAAAGTGAACTCTTTTTTTTCGGTATATACCGTATATACCAAAACAAAATCTTGGGCATTCCTTAAATAAATATATATGAATGTACATATTTATGTTTTCGTTAGACGGTTTTTTTAAGTAACAGAGCGACTGCCGTGCATGTGTAGCGCTGTAAGTAAATTGTGTACCAAGATCATACCGCCTGAATCTGAGTTATATCTAGCTTCAGTATATGTAGAATTCCAAATCTCCTATCTTGGTATTGCGAAATGAAACGGAAACAATTAGTCAACGACAACTTTTATTGACGTTGTGTTAGATAAATGTTATTTCGGAACCCTAAACAATGGCGATTTTTAGTTTCGTTTTCATCTTTATACTAGCTGTACATGACGATAGGTAAAATACACCATGTATTGATTCATGAATTGTTATATTGTACATGAATAACACATTTCTAGATTTGAACCTTCCAAATGTGGCAGCCTTTTCATCAATACCGACTTGGTTAAGTCAACATTTAAGATCAATCGTGGGGTGAGGCATGACGTTTTATACAGGGTAGTGCAGACATTAATTTTTCAGACTCGTGCATATTAACATCGATTTTGTTCTGATCTCGAGTGCGGTTATTGACAATATCGCTGGCCTTTTTACAGACACATAATACCGATTTGTAATTATATATACACGCCTGTTCATTTGTTCGAATTCAAGTAGAATGATCAATAATGAAATGTAGTATTTACATGGAAAAAATCGACATTAAAGCGATAGGTGTGCATGGATTTGTCAATAATGATTATATGTTTAAACTCATTATCTGCTCACATCAAAGAGATCAATAGACCAAGCTGAACTCTAGCGGAATTCAACACCAGGACCCGATATCAAAACTTGGTAATAACCCTCAGAAGCCGTTAATAACGTCAGGATTTGGTATTAAACGTCAAGACCCTGATTGAAATATCAAAACGCGATAGTTAACCTCAGAAACTGTTAATAACGTCAAGATTTGGTATAAAACGTCAAGACACTGATTTTAATATCAAAATTGGGTAATAAACATCAGAAGCCGTTAATAACGCCAAGATTCGGTTAAACATCAGAATCTGGTGTCGTGAGGGCAATTTATTTTAACGGCAGATCATAGGATAAAATATCCAGACCGAACTTTAAAAGTCAGATACCGGGGGTAACCGCCAGACCAATTTTGAATATTAGTCCCGATTATAGTCGTCTGAACTTATTAACCGTCAGAAACCGTCGTTAAATGTTACGACCCAATAGTAGCCGTTACAACTTGACTTTAAACGACCAAATATAGATCGTTTGGACCGGTATTTAACGTCCGGATAAGGAACTGACCGCTAGGACCTGATATTGGACGACATAACCAAGTATTTAACGCAAGACCTATTATTAAACTGCCGGGCCCGATCAAAAACGTCAGGGCCCGGCGTTAAACGTTTGGAACCGGTTTTAACCGTCACGGCGCTGCATTTAACGACATGATCCGATCCTTAACGTCAGAATCCGGTATTTAACGTGTGAAACCAGTATAAATTGTCACGTATAAACGGTCAGGACGCTGTATGGAAATGCCAAAACCACCGGGACTCGGCATGATACGTTAGCACCCGCGATTGAACGCCATAACCCAATAGATAGAACAACGTTGTTCACCAAGACGACTGGGGTTCGATATCCCAATCGGAAGTGGAAAGGTAAGGGATTACCTGCCCGAGTACATGGGGTTTTCCCCGGGTACATGTACTCCGGTTTCCGCTCACATTACTACCTTCTGCGCGCTTCCATCCGGGCCAACTTAAATTAACATACGTTGCAAATTGTGTCGTCAAGGACTGGTTTTATCGTGATAAACCGATATTAACATTTTAGACATGATAATAAATCTTAAGAACCCGGAATCAAACGGCAATTGCCGGCATGAAGCGTCTGGAGCCGGTACTAAACAACGTCTAACCACTAACGAGGGTGTAGTTACTACTCCTTAAAAATAATAGGGTTCTGGTTGAGTATACTGTATTGAAACAACAATGGTTTAGAACAAAATACATTTAAATTGTATAGAAACAGCTTGGTATTAACGTAGTGTAATAACAATGGATGGAATGCAATTAAATAGCGTTGTGAGGGAATTTAGCTCCGACTTTATGCTTTAAGATTGAATGTACCATATCAAGTAACATGTATTCGTCACTCGGGTTAAGAGGGCATGCGATACTAATTTGTATACCTACGGGTAATGGTATTCACGGGCATAAGTTGCATTGAAGAGAGAATATTATAATTTAGGTAGGCTTTGACTTGATTAGAAGTGATCTTAATCTAAGGAAATACATGATAAAAAGTCTAAATATAGCCCTAAAGAGGCGGTGGATTCTCGGTCTGCCCTTTACACGGTATATAAACATACATAAAAATGTATTCTGGTTACTACTATAAGGCTAAAGCCACAGCCTAATGAAATAATCATTATAATTGGACTAAATATAAAATTTGAATTCCCAGTTAAATGTCAGGTGAAACGCAGCCATCGCGTGCATGTTACAGTATCATTTACATGTACGTCACTGCCGACATATTCTCCCCAAAAGAAGGACATACACTTATAATTTGTTACCGAGCCTATATCGATTTATATATCTGTGCTCTTTATATCATATAACAGGACCAGGATATATATATTTTATGGGAAGATGTTAAATTAAATAAGGCTGATATTGATAGTACATGTACCTACCTTCTGCCTACCGTAGAGCGTGCCCTGAGACATACACTGAACTACCAGCGATTGAAAAGCAGACCTAGTCCAACATCACAGTTTATGCAATACGTAACATTTGAACTATCACAGGCATAGGTGTCGGGAAGGAATAATTGTAGGTAAAACACCATACACTTACCGGAATTGCATATCGAACACCCTTGTTAAAAAAAAATGAGCTTTTTACATTACGCCTAATTGTGCCAAAATATTAAGACATCATTTGCGTGGCAATAAACGGATAAATATAGACTTATTGCTTATGAACTGACGGCGTTATTGACATGTGGTGATATTTAAACAAGACTCAACTGTTATGATATTCAAAAACGTTAATGTGTGTATCGAGTGAAGTCATGTTGTTCCTTTGCCAAGCAAATTAACAACTTAAGAGAACAGATTTCGGAATAAATGAAGAAATGGTTCATGTGTACCTTCATACCTTTGAGAAAATATACGTGGCATATTTATCAGAAAAGATTTAGGAACAAATGCAGAATTGACTAATGTGTAGCCTCACAACTCTGAGAACACATGCGTGGCGCATTTTGCACGATATGTGTCTCATTTGGTAACGCTTACTCTTAACGAGCTTCATGTAGTACATCAGTTGTATAAGTGATGGGGGGGGGGGGGTATCCTTCCGGTGTTGTTTTAGTATCCTCCGTTTCTGTCAAGGGTTTGTTTCTTGAGGCTGTGGTTTAAAAAGAAGGAAAGCAAAGAACCAATTTCTCTGTATGTCTTGTGATCACGTCATGTTTCTATGACGTCGATTTTTTTTATGAGTTACATGCTGTACGTGTGAATTTTGGTTGTTATATAATCCATTATAATCGATTAATATATATATATATATATATATATACCTATGAAGTTACATAAATAATAAAAGTTATTTCATTTGTGTTCTTTATCACGCCGAAAGAAATAGTGTAAGACCTTCGGTAACAACCTCATGAAATACAATTTTACAATAGAGCTTTAAGGAACAAGAAACCTCGACGCATGCGTGACACCATTGCATATGTTTTACTGTAAAACAATATTTTGGAGATATTAATCATACCAAATATATAAGCAGTTAGGATTAGATAGATCGATTCGAACTACGCGGATGGGTCGTGTTATCATTTAATGATATTGACGCTGTCTATTTGCAGGTGCTATCAGTTGTTAACCCTATACTACATGAGCATGCCCACATGACATTTACCCTTTATGAGTACATGCATAATATTATTTCTGTGAAACATCACCCATGATTACCTCAGTTTTATGTTCAATTTTCTTCCCAATAACCTCGAACCTGGCGGACTAAATGACGTCGAGGACGGTAAAATGACCAAACATTATCAGTTTTATATGGCGCCAAAGTACCCAGGAGGAGTTCAGGAGGAGTTCTTAACTCAATTCGTTTATTTGATCAGTGGATAGCCAACATGAATTCACGGTAAACAGGCGTTCCTCTACAAACATCGTTTGCTATGTGTACGCTCAATTTTAATATGCAAGTGTTACATAAAAACAAGGAATCTAAACAAAATGGTAAAACAGATAGTCGAATATTTCGCAACTAAATGCTTCAGTTAAACAGTTTTTGCCGAACATGTAAAATAATGATATATTGCTTCGCTACGTCACTGACCTGGACCTGTAATCGACATCAATGAAGGAATTGAGTTGGAATACTTTTTCCCAGATACTAAGTTATCAACTAGCAAAATTTAATATATATATGAATTAAAGACACTTGATATTGTGAAATGTTGTTTTTCACGTACATTCACGAATATGTAGAGATGAAAAAAGAATATTAATGTAAAAAACGTTTATGTAACCTGTTTGTTACGAAAACAGTGCATGCGTGAAAAATTACTGTTATTTGAAGTGTTTCGTTCCTTGTAAATATCACTTCACAAAAAGCATACATTCATGTAATTGAATTAACTTATCCAATCAATAATGATATGATAACGGACATATGCATACAGAAGATACATGAGCAACATGTAAAAGCTCTCTAAATCTTATTTTTTTCTTATTATTCATTTTTACTTGGAATATACATAGACTATACAGTTGACTTAGCTAAAGGTTTTGTAAGATTTCAAGTTAGTTCTTCGTTTACGTCATATTTTCAGGTACATTATGTGGCAAACGTTTGACATCTTTCCAGAAGAAACAACATCGATCACGAATGATTTGAGTTTTCTTAAAATACAAAAATACATAAAACCCAGAAAGAATAACAATTTACATAATATTTTGAACCATATACTACGCAAAAAAACGTTTTTCACGCAAAGTGCTCCGTTGTTTTCCTGCAGATATATTGAAAACCTTTCTAATATTGAAACGGAAAATAAAGTACCCCATTTCCATTATTTCGTGTCATCGCAAAACATTAAAACATGTATTTTAAGACAATCAATAGGTATTGTCTGTTTATTTTGCAACTTCAACTAGTAGTGTCTTATAACAGCAGACAAAATACATAATTTTGTATGAGTTTCGTATACAAATATATCCCCAGGCGTACGTTCTATTTATGTAGCGCTAACATTCTCTCAACGGCAGGCAGCCGGCCAAACGACGCTATAATGGTTATTTTTTCTATATATATATACACAAATAAAGTTCGTAACTATGTAAATATTTAGCGTAGTGTAAGAAGTTTTTCTATTTTTCTATTTTATATACTCCTTTTCTCGTCTTTGTGACAAACATGTTGGGGGGAAAACGTTACATGTACTTTCCATGATGCCGTACATGTTTGGCGTTATATTCAAATTAAGAGGTCAACTGTCTTTGTAAAATATTCCTTTGCCGTTGTTTCTGCAAACTCGGGGCCGCGATGGCCGAGTGGTCGAGGCAGCTTACTGTCCATCTCTGGGTCGCGGGGAACTGTCCGCAGGTTTGTGTTTCTTCTCCGGGTACTCTGGTAATCCTCCACTACCGAGAGCCAGACACGTCTTTAAATGAATGTAGCTGTTAATAAGACGTAAAACACAAACAAACCAAACTGCAAATTTGGAGGTTGCTGAATAAGAGAATGCATGGTTTTATTAAATGCAAAATTCATTTGGGCTCAAGACGAAAATGTAGATGACTCGACCGTTTTCGTCTTTCCATACCATTGGCCCGTTTAGACGTTTCATTTTGACCGTTTTCAATTTATAATATATCCATGCAGGCAAACTCTTAGACGATTAGAAATCACAGGAAAAGCTAAGTAGACACGAATTAAATTGATATCTCACACATGGTAGGCAAATAGTTTTGAGTGACAAAGTAGGAACGTTATTTCTATTGATGACTTTCCGAATCTGACAAAATACCCTAGACCTCACTACCTCATCCAGTCGAGTGTATTTTCATAATTAGGCATCAGTTCCTGCTATGAACGCACTAAATCCACGTGTGGCGTGTCAGCCATTTTAGGACTAAACGCAGGGTGTGATTCCTCTCATCCTGGATAGGTTTGCCAATTCTTCGGAGGTGAGTTCAGCGAGTATTTTATTCTGAAATATGTAACGCTCCCTGTTACCTTCTTAATGATTGATAACGCCTTTCTTAACCAGTATACACTTCAACACAGTGTACTGAAATAGCGGAGGCTGTGATAATGCTTAAGCCTGGTGTAAACATTGATTATAAAATAGAGTTTGATAAATTAGGTATACCTAATTGAAAAAGCATTTAGTTAGGGAAAGCTGTTCTTGTTAGTACACATAGGGTTGGACGCTAGCACAGTCAAGTGCATGTCTCGTGGCGTATGATAAGTGAACTTGAGGAATTAATATACCTAATTATTGAGCGATATCTGATATATATAAAGTCTTTAAAACAGCTTTGAAGATAAAACCTATGTAACTTGTAGATGTAACATGTGCATAGGAATTGCTCATTAAAGCAAGTGTTTAAGTTCTGTTAGTTTACGTAACATAAACGTTATCAATAACTTTTCTAGTTTTTAAGTACTGTTTCAGTTGTAAATATTAAAGTGTGAATGTTTTGTGATTTTAAAGCATTGTATAAGCATTGTTGATTAAGTTCAATGTATAATTATCATTTTTAGTTAATTAAGTGTAATGTTCAATAATAGAAAGGTGCTAATGTTATAAAAATACATGTACAACAAAATTGTCAATGAAAGCTCGTGCATATGTATTTTCAATTAAGATAAGGGCACCAGGTTTCTAAGTTAAACACTAAAACATAGACGATAAGACCTGTATTAAAACAGGTTTATCAGTATCGTTAGTTCAGGTTAACCGAGAGTGACAGAAATCAATTGCGAAAAATTTGTTAAAGATATTCGTATGATATTATAGCCATGTATGTAATTAATGAACTTTTTTAATGATATCACTTCCATTACTGATAAGATAATGAGACTTAAAATGTGACACTTTTATGTATGAAATATATGTAGCACACAATTTTACTTCAAGAACTATTTAGCTTGACTTGTTTTTATGACATGAAAAACGAGATAATGTTCCTTGCCTAACGTTTAGCATTAAGCGGGGTGGCAACGACTGATTCGCAGAATTTAGCGGTTAAGACGTTTAACCCTGCTTCACCTTTACCAATATTCAGTAATAAAAGCAAAAATGAGATAAAATTGTACTCGGGAAAAATTCAAACCAAAATATATTTGCATAGTGCAAATGAAAGCCAATAGGACCCCGTTTTTATGGCAAGGGGAAAAGAAATGTAATGAACCTTATTGTCGGATTAAAAGTACATTTGTAGTTTAGATATATCATAAATAAGATATAAGTTTATTTGTAACATGAATATTGTGTTTAATAATGTAAGAATATGATTGAATGAGTATTACTTAGTTCCCATGCATATGAATATGGCACTACTTTTATTAATATGTAAACATGACTACCACCACGTTGCATGAAGGAGACGAAAAAGAGCACAGCGTTAATTTTGAAATCATTAGACGAAAGTGGGAGTTGTACAGTTACAATAGATGATTTAGATGTGGAGGTTGATTCGCCGGAGGAACTGCTTCCTTCCTCATTATCAGCACAAACAGTATCAAATGCCACACACGACGTGAATAGGCAGGCGACAAATATTGGTCAACGATAGCGATGTTGTTCCCATTGACGAGCTTTTTTTGTAAACAATTAATCCAACAAAAACACTTAAACCTTTCTGTGACCTCAAAATTCTGAAGATCTTTTTGATATTGAAAACAAGAGAAGCAAAATACACCATTTCCCCTGTATGAGCTAAACCCCCTCCTATGCAACCTTTTCATAGGAATCAGTAAGCAAGATGGGTCCAACTACAAACCAACAAGAATTCGTTAGTTTTTTTCGACCCACAACTAAAATGTTTCAGTCATGGGTTTTTTTGGTAGGAAGTGTAGAATTTGCAAAAGTAAGGGAAGCTATTTTGGCAACAAAGAGTGAACTGAAGCTTGAAGAAAATGGTAACAAGCCGATGAAGGCAGACCGGCTTCCGATTCTGAAATTGAAAAATTATGGACAAATAATCTGCTTGGAATTAACACTCCAACAGTGTCAATACTTTTGTAATACTGTTCGTCTTGGCCTTCCCGGTTCCGGTAAGCACATGTCTGTGTATTGTGGTGATGTGACCCTCTGACTTGATCATTCGGGGGAAGAAAACATGGAGTTTGACGAACAAAACTAAGCAGGGTAAAAATGCATAGGACGTAAGGTCATACTGCCAAATTTGTGATAAAACAGTGAAAATACGGATCAAACAAACTGTCGGAGTCAGTAATCCCCGAAACCCCTATTACATCGCCACCCACACAAAGTAAATTTAATTAAAAGATCTTGAACAGTGGCTCAAAAGGCAACCGATCAGAGTAAACAAATTTATACAATCATGAAGAACATGGGGATGGCAGCCGGTCTTCTCACTGACAAAAGGCTATATAACCACAGCGCCCGGAAACAACTAGTTAAAAATTTGGTCCTTCAATTCAAATTGTTCAAATTACAAGTCACAAAGTCTTTAGATCGTCAAAAATGACAGCCATATAAACGAGGAAAAACACAAGAAAATCTCAAAAATGCTTTCCGGATCAACTCAGAACAATCAGCCTATCATTACAAATACCGCAAACACGAGTACTTCAAACATGATTACAGGAAACGAATCTACAACTAATATTGAAGTTTGAATAGCATGGAACAGTAAACAAAAGTATTCGGTGGGAACGTGTAAGGAAGGAAAATTCAACATCAGCAGTATAAACATAAAATGACTCAAATGTAACAAAATCACAGAAAACGACTGATCGTGTTGTATGACAGTTGCAGAGATGGACAGTTTCGAATTTGCTTTTATCGCGAACGAAATGAGGCCGTGACCTTAAGTTCGCTAGAAATAATCTTCGATTCAGTGAAAAAACTTACAAAGTCACTGGGATTTGTTACATGTACTCTATCCTTATGCGTACTACATTTTTGAGTGTGTCCTGAGTGATACGATCAATGGTTCAATACTTACGAAAACATGAGCAGAGGACATGATGCAGGGTGTATTTTCTGCTAATATTCGATCCTCTTTGTATTGTCAATTAATAGTGATGAGACTTGCTAATTAATCAATACAATGAAAAAAAATGTATGTATGTTTGTATGCGTCGCAGTTTCAAAAAATACAAAACACCGATGTCGTGGATTACAATACGGGTACACCTACTCTACTAGAATCTAACCTGGGCACGATCTTTTCTAATGCTGAAAGTATTGTAGACATATACACCGACTCACTGTAGCAATCGGGATATGTTTTCCATACACAGAGATATCTAGGAACGTCGTAACAAAATTATTGGTCCCCTATGTAGTAGTATAGCCCATTGTCACCCGTTGACTGTGTGACTGTAATTCAAGGTCGGTTGCTAAACCTTTTCATATATGCATGACCTTCTCATTCTCAAACATTTTTTATATATTTATTTCTATTCAATAGACCCTAAGGTCCAATAAATGCATGACATAATAATGTTACGATATAAGCAATAACAACATTTAATGTTGAACAATACGCGGCTAAAAACGTATGCTTTTCAGACGTTCCTTAAAATATGACAGAAAGTGGCACATACTACCTTAATTATAAGTACCTATGATAAGGTAAATATCTCTGTCGTCTCATAACAAAGTCTGATTTGCGACCATAAAGTCTGCTAAGTGAGCTGTAAAATAAAGTGTCCGCACTTTGTCTAAAAATAAAATTATTAGATAAGAACAGTCAAATAGGCAATGTATACATTTAAAAATAAAAACAATGTCTTAATATTTCCGGCGACATTCAAGACTTTATAAATTAAAATGCTTACAAACATCTGTATAAAGGTACATCGTGAAATTCATTTTGGCTTCAAAAAAAGTCTTTGGACCATTTCCAAATGCTGTACTTATTTAAAAAGTACTGATGGGGAGACCAAATTTCAGCATAGTACTCAAGTCTGCTTCCGACTTATGTTATGTACAAAGTTCTTTAAACTGTAGTATTTATCAAATGTTTACACCAACGTTTAAAAAATCACTAACACTTTCAAGTTATCATTTTATCACCACGTTTCTTCTTACGACGGCATACACAACGATGCTTTCATTACTTTTTTTTTTATTGTTTTGCGACATATATCTTTAGAAAAAGGAAATCTCGAAATCTCGTAATCTCTTTTCTGTCGTCAAAGTTTGTAACTACTTAATAAGTCACCAATAGAGAACTGTATTACGCCGTAATTTAGCCTCTGGAAAAATATCAATCAGGGTATTGGTCAAAAGGTTCTGAAACCAACATATTAGTTACACTTATTTACATTGGATGTAGACAACCAATGTAAACGGTAGTTTCCTTACATTGTATGTGTATTTGTTCGTTTTCTTCTTGCAACGTAATATAGATAGAGAGAAATCTTTGAACACTTTATGATATATTGTTAAGCAACTTTTTGAAAAACAATATTGGCTTGTGATAGGTTGTCTAAAGCTGACTCTGAATCATCAGATAGAGACTACATGGAAATACCATGTATGTGCGTAGCGCCAGGTCTACCCTCCTATACCAGTAGAGAAACCCTTTTCTCCGTCACTGGATAGGAGTTATTATAGATAATAACGCTGGTTCTTATTACAATATATACAAATTATATGACGCATAACGGACTTGGCCCCTCACCACTCATCGCGTAGAAAATAATTATAGCACGAGAAATGTTGACTCAGCTTTACCCCTTCTACTTTAATACTTTACTTTGTGAGAACCTGTCCAAACCCTTCCTAATTTCAATTTTAATGTCACCATTATAAAAATAGTGAAGATCTGGAAAAAAAATAAGCCAGTTTCCTTCAACACAAAAAGTTCAATAGGACTAATACCTGTGTGGGGAGTGTTGGCGATACACCGGCAAGTTAGTGCTGACATCATTGACCTTCTGTGTATGTCAATCACGCTTCAAGGCATTTAAAGTAACTTCTATTTCTCTATCCAAGAAGACTTTTTCGACCGTTTTTGTCAATTTCCGTAATGGAACAGACAGCATTGCCAGATCCAGAACACATTTAGCAGCGCAGTGCACAGGGGGCAAATAGTTTCGTATTTCAATCGCAGTAGCAAAATCTCGATCATGAAGGACGTTCTTAACTTGACCTCAGCCAACGGACCAATCCCTATTGAGACAGCAAATGACACATATATACAAGTTTCGATATGTTTAATTTTCACTTTGCTCTATTCAGTGTCATTTCAGACTTTTTCAGAACTATTACTACTTTTCATAGTCTCTTATGATTACCCGACAGCTTCTATGCGTAACAACACTTTTAGTTAAAGTTTGCTCCCGCTCACAGCCTTGCAATACCTGCTATATGATCTGAAACGTCCCAGGCGGACTTTGACGCGCTTATATCACCAGTGATTATCAATTGTGCTTTGCAAATGCAGGCGCCATGGAATTTACAACGAGACAACTTAAGTCGAGTTGAATTTTTTTCTAGTTCCTCAACGCTTTTAGAAACGGGTCCTTATCTCAGCACGCGGAATGTGATAAATATGTCTTCTCAAACAGGCTGACCTGTCCCTGCGTTTGGCATCGATAAGTATCCATGCGATTGCCCCTTGACAATTTGGTTATATATACATTTTACCTAAAAATGAATTGCGTTCACATCGGTTGCTAGGGGCCTAAGGCGAAAGTCCTGACTGGTCGAAACTACGGTTGAAACAGAACGGGAGGTGCGTAAAAAAACTTGTTCTTAATTGAATTCGAAACAGTAATGTCACGTGCTCTACTAGGGACGATAGAGATGGTGACAAGAATACACAATAACGTGTTTGTTACCATCCTTGAAGGACAGGTCATCGACTGTTGTTCGGTTTTTCCCAAAGTCCCAAGTTTCACGATGTTTAAACTTGGTCCAAAGTCATGATCGCCTCGATCTGAACTCCTGTATTAAAGAAAATGATACTCTGCGCCGTGTCTTTGGAAAAGGATGGCATACATACTTGTTTACTCAACACCTGTAGATTTGCACCTCATCACAAAATATCAAACTTTGCGGACACTTACTCTTCTTTTGTCAGTTTGTAGGACACTAGTACGCAAGGTGTATTTTACGATATCTGATGTTACCACAATTCTTTCAATCTTGGAAAGCCTTCTCCTCTCTTAAGTCACATCCGACACTTTGCGTCTTCACTTATTTACCTCTGTGTATTCTGTGAAACAACGCGTGTTATCGTATGAGGAGACTTATATGGAGACCTCTGCCGAATCTAAACTTGTCTTCTGTTAACAGAGATTAATCTGATGTAACAATTTCAACATCTATGACCCCTAGTTTTAGTTGTCCTCCTCTTCCGACTATTTGGACCTGGCTATCCGTCTTCATATTACACTTTGTATTGACGGGTATGTTTTATGGTGGCCATCATAATCTCACTGAGAAAGTTCATTTTTCTTTTTGCAATCTCTATACACGATATAAAAATTGACATTTTATGATAAAACCATATACACATAGAAATTGCAAGTAAGAGTTATCGTTCTTGAAAAACTTAACAGTAGTGAAATAGGTAGCCGGGTTCCTGAAGTACAGAAATATGGACACATGTGACTCATTGATAAAAAAAACCTGAATTAATGGCTGGGTTGCTTTGAAATACTTTAATATTGAGAGAACACACTGTTCTGTCAATAATAAACATACAATATTCATCAGTTTAATATTAAACATTAGAATTTGCAGAAATTGTGATACTGTCTCCCTACATTGGATTTTCAACTAGGGATGTACTTCCTGTTTCCGTTTATCAATACACTCCAATGACCTTAACCTGTTGTTTCGTTGTCACTTCCCGGTTCGCATTTTGAGGACTTGGTATTATTTTGATTGTCTGCATGTAGATATTTCCTTTGTTTATATTTTGCCGTAGCGTTATCGAATTTGTGATTGACTTTAGGTTTTGTTGATTGTTTGGTTTAGTATTGTTTAACGTCCTATAAGCAGCTATGGTCATTTAAGGACGGCCTCCCATGTGTGCAAGATGTATGCGTATTTATGTGTATGCGTGTGTGTTTTGGGAGGCTGCGATATGTTCGTGTTTGTCTCCTTGTGATAGCACGGAACTGATGCCGACTTTATAGTGCTACCTCACTGAAACATACTGCCGAAGACACCCAGCAGGACACCCCACCTGGTCACATTATACTTACAACGGGCGAACTAGTCTTTTAATTTGGTGTTCTCCTTATGTTTTATTGCGATAACATAACTCTCACTCCAACCCCGACAAAAATACCAAACATGTCAAGTCTTATATTTCTTACGAAATATTGCTACAAATTGTACATACATCCACATACGTGCCCTTGAAGGAGGATGTTGGCCTCGGGCATAAAATCTGCATTCAGCGTTATTTAGGCTTGCACGTCATCCCCCTTCCGTGCTCTCCGTTATGGTGAAGAAAATGTTTTCTACACTTAAACTTCTTTCCCACACGTATTATACGTCCTTTTTCGTCAATTTCCGCATCAGAGCTGACAGCGCTGCTTGATCTGGAATTAATTTAGCAATGTAATTCACACGACCCAGGAAGCTGCGCTCTCCACCACGATCTTGTCTCCGAAATGTAGCGCCTGTCGATGGAAATATCGGTATCCAACCCAAGACAGTAACAAACACCAATGAAAGTTCACTACCATCATTTTTATTACCGACAAGGCTTGTGTAATAATTCAATTACATCATTGATACGCGGCTCTCGCTAATGCGCTATATGATCTAGCAAGTGACCTCAATTTATAGCTACTCACAAATCTTATTGTGGAAGCGGGCGAAATGGTTGCCACGGACAGTAATTTTGATGTACATATGTAAAATTGTAGCCCTATTACTTCTCTTACTTTAGAATTTGCTGTTACCGATACATTTCCGTTCGGACTTATACACATCTAATGATCCACAGAAGGGCAGTACTTCATCGTTACAATGTCTTAATACTTCACAGGGTTACTTATATGCGAGGCAGGACAGGTATGCCATGAAATAATTACAAGTTGTATATGGAAAAGTTATTCAGACTTTGGAGGTTGTCGAAGTCCTAGGATTTTGTTGAAGGTTATGCTCTTAGTGCAAGTCATTATTATTGTATACAAAGCGCATACTATATATAATGTCTTGCAATAATATTGTATACTATAAGAAATGTTTTCAGTGCCTAACTTTGGACATTTTTCCAGTCGACTTTTTTCATCGATGTTTTAAATAGCATTCTTCGTAAGTGTTTCATAGTTCAGATATACAGGCATTTCTAATACAATGTTTTCACTTTCGAGTGGGACCAAGTACATCTAATCAAGATAACCACAACAAATTAGTTTGATATTGACATAGCAGCATGGCTGATTCCAGTTATTCTATCGTTTAGCATAGTTCATTGACGTATCTATGCTGCTACTTTTCCATTTATAAGGCTTTGTGTCATTTTTCTATCAACCGATATCGTAGTTCATGACCCCTTGTCCATTATGTGGTCCCTGACGTGAACAGAAGGGTACAAGGAGTCAATCTAACTGGCACGCGGCATACAGATGTAGGGAAATCTGGAAAGGAAATCGGCCCTGTTATTACACTTTATAACAAAGGACCAGCAGGAAATTATTTCCCGGCAAGATATATTTACAAACTTTTTAAACACATTAGATATAATGGAGGTCGTTCGGATCAATTGGCGTACTCGGAACAGGACAATAAAGTTAACGGCTCAATGCATAACGATATACGGCAAACAACGGGCAGTGGAGTATCGAGAATCGAGTGATAGTGACAGAGCACTTACAGATTTGCTCAAAACGTCCGATATACTGGGGGCGGGGGGGGGGGGGGGGGGGGNCGGTCATCAATGTGTGCACTTGTACTGTACAACTAAATTTGTATTTATTGCAATTCTTTTCTTACAAATCATGATTATGATATCGTGGAATAAACTAGACGCGTTCATAGACTGGGCATGTATTCACTGGCGCCGAACACATTTGTTACGCTGGAAAATACCAAATGTAATGAATTTTATTGGATGATCGCCCGGCTTTTATTTACTGTGTTGTGATAAGTGACAGTAATACAAACATATAGCGTTGATGTCTTCTCGTGCTGTACGATAGCAACTCCGATTGATTGTATTTATCATACTGACCAGAAAAATATTAAATACATAGTGATTCAAAATATAACATGTACCGTCATGTTAATGGCAGAACGCCTTGTCGTCATGTAAATTATCCTATCCAGTTAAAGTATTGCAATCTCAGGACGACACAATTAAACTACAACCTATGTTATCCTGGCAGAATATCATATATTTTAACACAAATTTTTTTCAAAATGACTTCTCAGCTCAATGGACAACGGTCGCGATTCATCGGTCTGTGACAAACGTTAACATGAGGAAGATTTGCGCGGAGGGATACAATAAACCTCAAAACTATGTAGAAAAAAATACTTTTATAACAATCCTTTCGTCATTGGCTTTTCCATATGCACATTTACGCTTGAAAATGTGTTATTATCCTTACAACGGGTTTTTTCGTAACTGTATATTGACTTCTTTATGACGGACTATTTCATTACGCGGATCACGTTCGTGTTAATATCACTTCCGATTTAAGATGTCACCTGGCGCGAGTAGGTGATGGGTGGTTTTTTTCGAGAAAATACGATCCCAAATGCCGGAAAATGGGATAATCCGTTCTCAACTTCTTCTGGGGTATTCTTATACTGACAATCCATGTTACTGAAGGTATCATTCCTCCGGTAGGTGGTATTAGTATTATATAGCTGATAAAAGTAAATATGACAAGTTTGTCATATTACCTACAAACTAAAGCAACTTGTATTAACAAAACCACGAATAAAGGTTATTGTCTTATCATTTGTCATTTCAAAGTACTTTGTTATTTTTCAAATTATGTTAGATTTATTTAGAAAAGTGAGCGACATATATTTTGCTGAAGTTTTTAAATAAAATTAATTTTCACTTTCTTTGGAGAAGAATGACCCAGTATTACAACGGGATATATTATTAACCAGATAGGATATCAGTAGAGACAGCATCCTTATATAGGTACTGTCATTTGTTTTAAATATACTGACGCCCTTTTCAACAAAGAAATCAAATCAAAAGTCAACTATTGAAAAAAATGCATGTTTAATGCGCAACATCTCGGTGACAGGCTCCTAAAGAATGAAAGGTTTTGTCTTTGCCCGTATCGCCGACACAGTGTGAGATAAACTCGCTAGCTCATTAACTGTAACGGTTTCTATAAGGCTATTAAATATACAACGTGATGTCCGTTGTCATGGATACTGTTGATGTCATTAATTTGTTCCGTGAATAACCCGGATGTAGCTTCCGGTACATCATACAAACTACCATGAAGTGTGTCTGTACCATCATGACTATGCGACGTCTCTGTCATCCATACGATTATAACTCATAGACTAAGAATCAAAAAACGTAACTACATTATTCAAATAGCATACTGCTCTGCCTTATAGACATGTGTTGATGGGACGCTAAACCAAATAAAACCAGACTATAGACATGTGTATGAGAGATGTAATATGTCCTACCTATGGAATATAAGGTCTAATAGGTCGTCATGATCGTATTTGTAAAGGTTAACCGCAATATAAAATGCAATCTTTTCTATAGTTTGTCTGTTCAATGTAACACCATCTTCTAAGCTTCGATACACAATCCAAGATGTACTAGATATGTATCATTGGTCATCAGTTTATGTAGTTCAAAGTTTTCGGAAATATCAGTTCGTTATCTCGGTGTTGGATTTTGAGTCGATTTCATGACATGATGTAATGAGTTTGGTATGTCTGTATTATACATATATATTATTGTGTATTAAACTAATGAATCCATGATGTCTGTTTAGCAATAAATTACTGCATAATTTATAAGTGAACTGGTGAGTGATGACTACAATAATTCACTAATGAGTCCTTAAATTGACCTGAAATAACCCCTAGTCACAAGTGAAGAGAACACCACTCCAATACCCTATACACTAAACATCTGAGATAAATTGCTGTGTGTTTTTGTTTAAATACATCTGCAGTAAAAGATTTATAACATGGGCGGTGACATGTATCTGCGAAAAACATGTCAGGTTTAAGAGTTATTTCATTGGGGACTGCGTGCGTTTTATATTATACATGTCGGGTTTGTGAGTTATAACAAGTGTGGTTATGTGCGTTTTTTATTATACATGTCGGGTTTGTGAGTTATAACAATTGTGGTTATGTGCGTTTGTTATTTTAAATGTCGGGTTTGTGAGTTATAACAAGTGTGGTTATGTGCGTTTTTTATTATACATGTCGGGTTTGTGAGTTATAACAAGTGTGGTTATGTGAGTTTGTTATTATACATGTCGGGTTTGTGAGTTATAACAATTGTGGATATGTGCGTTTGGTCTTATACATGTCAGGTTTGTGAGTTATAACAATTGTGGATATGTGCGTTTGTTATTATTCATGTCGGGTTTGTGAGTTATAAAAAGTGTGGTTATGTGCGTTTTTTATTATACATGTCGGGGTTGTGAGTTATAACAAGTGTGGTTAACGTTATGTGCGTTTGTTATTATACATGTCGGGTTTGTGAGTTATAATAATTGTGGTTATGTGCGTTTGTTATTTTAAATGTCGGGTTTATGAGTTATAACAAGTGTGGTTATGTGCGTTTGTTATTATACATGTTGGGTTTGTGAGTTATAACAAGTGTGGTTATGTGAGTTTGTTATTATACATGTCGGGTTTGTGAGTTATAACAAGTGTGGTTAGGTGCGATTGTTATTATACATATCGGGTTTGTGAGTTATAACAATTGTGGTTATGTGCGTTTGTTATTATACATGTTGGGTTTGTGAGTTATAACAAGTGTGGTTATGTGCGATTGTTATTATACATGTCGGGGTTGTGAGTTATAACAAGTGTGGTTATGTGCGTTCGTTATTATACATGTCGGGTTTGTGAGTTATAACAATTGTGGTTATGTGCATTTGTTATTATACATGTCGGATTTGTGAGTTATAACAAGTGTGGTTAACGTTATGTGCGTTTGTTATTATACATGTCGGGTTCGTGAGTTATAACAAGTGTGGTTAACGTTATGTGCGTTTGTTATTATACATGTCGGGTTTGTGAGTTATAACAATTGTGGATATGTGCGTTTGTTATTATACATGTCAGGTTTGTGAGTTATAACAATTGTGGATATGTGCGTTTGTTATTATTCATGTCGGGTTTGTGAGTTATAACAAGTGTGGTTAACGTTATGTGCGTTTGTTATTATACATGTCGGGTTCGTGAGTTATAACAATTGTGGATATGTGCGTTTGTTATTATACATGTCGAGTTTGTGAGTTATAACAATTGTGGATATGTGCGTTTGTTATTATGCATGTCAGGCTTGAGAGTTACAGCATGGGCGGTGATATGTTTGTTATAATACATGTCATGTATATCATGGGCAGTGCCGTGCTTTTGTGGTATCGATAAATGATATGTTGAAAAAAATAAACGTAAGTGTTTTACTATATAACAAAAAAACAAACTATAAAATCGACCTTATTCTGCACTGCTAACATGGTAACTAAATGCAGTTGTTATGTTTGCCTTCAATACCACCTAACGGTTTTGTTTACCAGCTGGATTTACTTAAACCGAAGTCAACGGATGATAGTGTTACCGGAACATGAGTATATTTTTCAAATTAAAATTATATTGTTATGTCAAATTGGACCAGAACGTCCTCTGCACTGTCTTTGCGTGTTTATATGGGACGCTTGGCTTCCTCTGGCAACGTATCTATGATAGATTCTGCTGATTTTAATTCAACCCCAGACATCGTTTTCATCTTCACAAATTCGTAAATTGCATTTGAAAATTGGTTTATGTCAATAATATGGACCTTGTATCAGCCATAACACTGCCGGTGGTACACAAAGGCAATATGTTCGTGTACAGCTAGGTTTTACAGGACCGCCTTGCCTAAATTGTGTGTCAGCTGAGAATGACAAGATGTACGAGTAAACACCGGTAAGATTGATCTCTCTCCACGTATCAGCTTCCATATCGTTAAGAGTACAAAGCGCGACCATAAATATCTAGCTTTACGTCACCAAAAGCGTATGACGTCAACACTTCCTTTTTACTACTTTTCGATACAACAGATATGCGTGATATTGCAAAATCTGTACCCTTTGTTTTATACATTGTACAATCCTACCTAATTGACATTCCAAACAATTCTAACATCAATTTTCATCGAAGAGCATCCTCAAGATGACAATGTTTAGTTAACTTTCTTCGTGTTTGCTTTATATGTGAGGCATACAACCAAACTGAATAGCATCGTATAAGTGACAAGAAATTCGGAGCTTATGCAGCAATAATTGCACGGTCTGTCCTCATTTTTTAGTAACAAAATCGTACAGGCGTGTCGCTGTTTGTGACATGTATATGATGTATTTCCCATTTGCAAATATAATTTCAGATTTGAGTTATTAAAGTCTACAAGCACTGAGACACAGCACACTTCGTTAACTGCATAGTGACACGTCAGTAACGAACAACTGTCAAATAGTTTTCTCTAAATGCAAATTGTATAAAAAAAAAAATCGATGAGGCAGCAAGCGCTGAAGAGGGGAATTTCGGAGTTATGTTTTAAACAATTCTTTCCTTTTAAGAGACGACTATCTTCTTCTCTGAAAAAAGTGTCAAAAATCGTGTTTAAGGAAGCTAAATCTGCATTCCTTGTACAGAATGAGATGATAGTTTCGATAGTGACACCATGTATGCATTGGAGATAACAGAGGCGTTATATCTGATACCGGAGAACATAAAGAAGGGTCCACGTGAATTTTGACGCACAGTGTGTAAGGATAGAGCACTTTAGACGCATGTTAATGGACACGTAGCCTCACGAAAAGGCGTGCTGTGTATTATTGGACATTTTTTGATGACGCTAAAATAAATTGCGTTTCCAAAATTTGCAAGTAGGGAATTGTCATTTGAGATCAATCGAATTGAGATGAAACCTGTTACTCCACTATAACTCGATGTCATGGCGCTGCGAGCTTCATACCTTGTAGTAATTAACCGATACCTTTCAGCACATTTTAACCACGCAGTCTTTTTCAACTCGTGTTATTACGTGATAAGTAGCCTTCTGCATCTCCTCTAAATCTTCTTACTATCATTTTCTAAATTTTACTTTAATTTTCTTATGCTTACTTTCTTTTAGTTCCCGCTGTGACGCCTGAATAAACTCACATAAAACGTGATGAATCCTGTATGCAACCTTGTGTTTCTGTCACGAAATTCCAGTGAAATCTTAATTGAAATTCGAGGTGACCGCAATATAATCAAGACTGACATACGAGGTCATCAAGACGTTCTAAATACATATGGTGATGGGAAGCCATTCCGGCATATTCGGGATTTCCTATGAGATTATGCTAATTTCTGACTTATGAGTGAAATATAACACTGTGCTAAACTGAATTGAAGCGGGATATTTTCCTATTAATTAAAATGAATGTTCGGTTTGTGCGAATAGCTTTCACGTAAAAGGCGTAGTTTAAAGATACATGTAGGTGCATGAACATTCACTTCAGGTTTTAATCAGCGGTCGAAGGAGTCCTGTTGATGCTACATGTAGCCATTTAGTGATTTTTAGCTACCATTAAACTGTTCTTGAAAGTTAAAAAAAAAAACTATAAAGATAATGTGGTGAGCGAAATTCCGAAATAGGTCTTGTTTAAGTCGAATATGCATTAAGTTAATGTCAGGTTATGTCCGTCCAAGATGATAACTATAACTTCCGTCAGGAGTTTGGAGGTTTCTGGTTTTCACGTATTTCAAGCATGCCTTTCCCTTCTCATTTGGCGTAAAAGGCTAGACACATTTACAGTGTTTAAACCTTGAAAGGCGTACAAGTTAGAATAGCATTCTGTGTCCCTCATCAGGGCACTAAACTATGATTATTTTAGTCTACCTAGCTGTACAAATCAGCACGGCGAATATCATTTTGACCGATGTATAAATCCACTATATTTCCAGGGAAAACTTTTGAAGACTTACACAAAAAACGAACATGACATCACATATCATCACTGTTTTTGTTTAAAATTTGATTAACTTGATATAAGTCCTGGCGTTGTCTTGTTTGGATGGAAATATCATTTCTGAATCGAAATACATTAAACAAGCTTAGTACAGTTGAAAGCTTGTCAGAATATGCGTAAACGAAATTGGTCAGTGCATGTATGTGGTTGTGTCCTCGAACATTACACTTTTCTATCATTGGTTTTGTCTATACAGCTATACAAATGTTAGCCAGCTTAGTGGAAAGAAGTCCCAGGAAATGTGACATCCTCTCTAGACGGAAGCCATGCACTTGTTTGACTTTAAACGTCGAACGCTTTGAATTCGGGGTTAGGACTGGTTTTACAGTGGATGGAATGTTGTCTTAAGACATCCACACTGTAGACTGAAAAGTTGATTTCCACATATGAAAAAGAAAATAGACATTTACATCCGATACATTCCGATGACATAACAATTTATCTAGATATGAAATGGTAATGAATGTGGTATATTATTCAAGACGGAAACAAATGCTTTTAGTTTATTGTTTCAAATGTTCTAAAATATACTGTAAAGCTTGTGTTTACAGGTATTGAAATAACGGTATAAATTAAATATAAGTATACATATATACCAATAACTATATACATCTATACAAATAACTGTATACATTTATACAAATATCTGCATACATTTATACAAATATCTGCATACATTTATACAAGTTACAGTTTATGATGCACAATATGTATTGATTCTCTTATATGAAAACAACATTCAAACATAATGAGTGTTGTTTCGACCTTTTATCATCTTTCAATCATGAACAATTACGTTACATGCAAATACAAGACATGAATCAAATGATATAGTAACTAGTAAACCATAACGATAACGTTCAAACATATACAGTCGGCCGACCGGCAGCCAGAGGCTTTATACATATTTAATCCTTTTTCATAAGTTTATACATCAAAGTGACTCATCGAAATTTGTGAATGAAATTTAAACCGTAGTAACGCTATTTACAGTCAAATTGTTATAAACTGAATGCGTCATAGATTAGACTACAGGCATGAATTTGTCTGTTTGTTCGTTGTTTAATGTCCTCGACACAGCCAGAGTTATATGAGAACGGGTGCCTAGGGAGACACCACTTAAAGCAGAAAGTTGATAGAAAAGAAACAAAGTAGACAGGAAAGATAAAAACCGAAATAGATCTCAAGTGTTGCAATGGGTGCAGCAGAGCAGTTTTTGTCACTTTTATGTCCCCTTCGTAGAAGACACAAAAGAAAAAACCCATTCTGCAGGTGCCCCTATTAGTCGCCTTGAACGATACACAGGCAGTAGGATACAGCAGGTCTAAATAAATGACGAGGAAGAAACCACCCCCGATTCTGCAGGGGGTGTCCCACATTAATTGTCTCTCATATCAAATCGTGTTTTGCAGCAGGCCTATTCTTTCCCCGAACCTGCACGAGTTATACAAGCATGAATATGATGTGTATCATATATGTGGGTAATAATAGACGTGTACCTCGACACTTCGGTATTCTCTTGTTTTACGTGTAGTCTACTCTGGTGAAACAAACATACGAATTGAAGGTCAACCTTATTATCATGCATTAGGTAAATCATGTACAGTCAACATTTTATGATTTCATGTGTTGAATTAAAACAAATACGTGATAACTTTTATTATAAACCGAATCTGAAGTATTTTTCGGTGCAGTTTCTATGTCATTGATATATAATGCTCTGAGAACTTATCCATTATGCACTTTTGTCGAGGTCAAAATATACCAACATTCCCTGCCTCCGTCACACATACCAAAATGCACGCATACACAACACACGTAGGCACGTTCTTAAATGACCTTGGCTGTTAAACCATTACCAACCAAAATCGAGGTTGAAACGTTGTTATATGGACCTCATAGAGTGGCATCGACCGCAGACGCATTCAAAGGACGACATTACTACAGGTATCATGGAGCTGCTGTAAACTGAAAGCATGCGGCTGTAGGTTTACAACCTGTGATTTAGTATGCAGAGCATTTGAAATTGACATATCGTCACAGCGGACACAAATTAAAGTGTTCAGGATTCGGATTTACCGATAGACTAGACTACTGTAAAATTGTACATTTTATATTGATCAGGTGGACACAATCAGTGTGTATTGTTGAAATATTCAGTAGATCTGCATTCGCTTACACTTTACACACCCTGTTTGACGTCTGCGATGTGCATCTGTTCCGTCACCACTTGCCGTTTCCATAGTAAATGACTGTTACCATAGGTAACATTGTGCCAGTGTCGTATATCACAAAACAAGACGTTAGTGCACTGCCTCTTGAATCTCTGAACATCGATATTTGATTCCACTGCAATCGCATATGGGTTTCCTTTGTGTCATAGTGCCCCTTCCTCCAATAAATGTCCTAAATGTGCACGACAATTATGTTTTCAGTGTGTTTTGACTATTGCTATAAATGCCAGCATTATATTACACGTAGTGAATGAATACGGAATCTAATATTAGAATTCTAGATTTCTGGGTACATGGATTCTTCGTCAAACGTATGACTTGCCTAAAATAATGAGATCAAGATACGCTACACATATACTTAAGTAGGCCTATCTGATATAGGTCTTTTGTCATTTCCCGACTTCTCGATGTTATGCCGTGACATTACTTGGATTGACTTAGGTTTCTCCCGCCGACTAAAATGTTGATTTATTGTCGTTACGAATCACATTGAAATGGTGTCATGTTTCTGAATATCAGCAACTATGATATGGAACATTTTTAAGAACAAAACATCCTGCCTAACACACATCAATAGTTAGTCTTCGTAGACAAGGTAAATTACTGTCAGGTGTCCCCATTAATTTGTTTGTTTGTTTACCGTCCTCACAGCAGCTAGGTTCACACGAAGACAGATGCTGAAGCATACACCGCCGTACAGAACGAGTTAAGGAAGAGAGAAAAATAGAAATCTCAAAATATATACAGTATTCATATTTGTATATCTGCTATTGCTACGCTACGCTTCCTTTAAGCCTATATGATAACCGCCATATATGCTACGTACCTTAGTCAAAGAGAAGACTACATGATAGGTTTTGGCACTGCTGCGCTATGTGGATATAATGGTTGCATAAATTCTGTAGAAAAGTCACGAATACTGTTACAAGTGAAATGTCTTTATTCATTTCTCAAAAGAGACGTAATCGTAGCAATATATATAAGCTTTATTTATTTTACAACAATTATGAAACAAGTTATTTCAACTTATATTAATCACTCTTGTTGGCCCGGATGTTAGCGTGTGGGGGTCCTAGTGTGGGATGAAACCGGAGTACTCGGAGAAAACCCACGTGGTTGGGCAGGTGACCCCAACCTTTTCACGTCCGATCGGGGAATCGAACCCCTGACGCCTTTGTGAAAGGCAAGTGCGCTATCTACTGCACCACCCGACCACCCCATCGTAGCAATGAACATAGACAGTACATCAGCCTGACCAAATGCAATATTATAATTTAGTTAGCCCTTCGGCTTCAGACATATTAAAAACATTACAAGATAATTAAGCAAAACCTGTTCTTGTTGACCTTTGGAAGCTTGCTTGGAGACTTGAAAAAATATTGATGATTTGGCAAAAACTTGATTCTTTAGGCTTATTCGTAATGGTAGTCATGACATTCTGGTACTTCAAACGAGGTCTTAGATGATATAAGTGATATCCTACACAATACATCTCCAGCAAATTCACAGGCATACACATACACACACAGGGAGATATTAGCCAGATGACATAGGACAAGTAGTTAGCGCCTGATAAGGCAGGTCCTGCGAATTCCTCAAAATTGTAACGATTGGTATATATGCTAATTGTATTGATTGTATAAATTATATACATATGTACTGTAAAGCGTTTTAGAGTGGCTTATTCTAACATTCTGGCTAGATAGGGCGCTATAGCAAATGTTGTATATTATCATTATGAGTATTACAAGTCAGTCGAATCTCATACACCATAATTTCTTACAGTTATTCTGGACCTATTTTGTCCAAGGTTTTCGATATAACAACAAAAGTCACAACAGTTGAAAGTGTACCTTGTGAGCAAATGCTCGCTAAGCATATTTTGTTCTACATCTCCGTAGAGTTCGGCAAACAGTAATTGGTGATATAAGTGCTCTCCACTGTTAAAGCCCCCAAAGTACCGAAAATGTTAAGTTACTCATTTATTCCATGGAAGATTTCGCTAAAGAGTGGTTGAAACAAGAACAAGCAAAATTGAATGAAATTTTAGAGTATTCGATTTTCAAAAGTACGTCCATCAGGTCCTTCACTCAAAGAACTATTAAGAGTTTAAAATCCAAAATGAAGAACAAAGACTTCTCTGTATTTCTTGACCCAAATGAATAAACCACAATCAGCGATTTGTATTCTTCAAGTAATCATGTAACAAGTTGATCCTCGCCTACAGACAATATCTAATTTCCTGCTTGAAAACCGTAATAAGTTTGTTTGATAATGACAGATACCGCACTTATACATCGTCGAAGGGCAAAACACCAGCTAGTCATTCTTTCGTATCTTACCGGTAAATGACAAGGATATATACCTAACTCGTTTGTATCCTCTTCCGAAACTTCACAAAGATCCACACATAATACTGAACAACAACATTTTTATAGCTGGCTCCTCTAGTTTGTCATCACAGCTCTAGACTACTGAACTGGAATAATCAATGTAAGAATAGGGAGTTAGAAAACAGTTATTTAAATATTTAGTAAGTCGGGTACAGAGAGCCAAACCTTGAATCTAGTTTTGAAGAATGAGACAGATTTTTAATCATTAGGATTTTTTTTTTATCAAAATACAACTACACAACAATAACACAACTCCAACAACCCAGGTGGAGTATACATTGGTTTGGGATGGATGTTGTGGTATCTGTGGTATAGCATTCAAGTGAGGTGACACTACATATGATGCCGTTGGAAGTACGGTCCCACTACAACAGAACACGTTACATCTCCAGCGCACACGCAGTCATACACACATATGGAGATATTAGCCAGGTGACATAGGACTAGTAGTTAGCGCCTGATAAGGCAGCTCCTGCGAATTCCTAAAAACTGTATTAATTGTATGTCTATGTACTGTAAAGCGCTTTAGGGTGGCTTATTTTTGCTAGATAGGGCGCTATATCAAATGCTGCATACTATTATTATCATTATTATTATTATCAATGTTAGGAAGATCCTTTCCTTAAAAATGTCTAAAACATTCTACCTTTTCCTACTTTCTACACTACTACTTTTGTCAAATCAACCTTATTATCATTATTCGTGTGCGTATACGGGGACATATTTGTTAAAAATGCATTATTACCCATAACAGATTGTGTGTTATGATGGATATGTACAAAATAAGACGAAGAGTCAACATACCCATATTTCGAACTCAAAATTGATAACTAGGGTGAAATACAAACAAAGGAAATATTTACATGGATACCCTTGTTAACATACAAGCAGAAAAAGACCATGCGTTCTAGAAGGGTAAGCGTCCCCTGCTTCGTATGAGCTCATATGCCAACGTGTTAAGAGTGTGGTTTTACATACCCTTCTCGTTTTTAATATACGCATAATATCAAATTCAGTCCTTGAAACACAGATACAGGAGACATTGCCTTTAAAACACTGTGAAAAAGACAGCCATAAGGGTTAAATGTACAGATAATTCTGTTCTTAAAAAACAACCTTATTTGTTTTGTCTCCCAGAAGCACGTGTTGACTTTTGGATAACAAGCTGTCTACTTTTAGGAAGAAATGGGATATTGTCACTATTAAGGTGTTAACCGCAGAGTTAAACACTCGGCTAACAAGACGCAGTGTGTTACACGATAAAAGATGATGGAATTATTAAAAATTACTGATAAAAACAAACACTCCACATAATTCATTGGAACCTCGAGACAGAGTTATTGCGTTCAAGATATATCAGAAAATGTCTTTCCTGTATCGGGTATCAAGACAGATCCTTCAGCGGCGATAACGTCCGTCATTATAGCAATCTTCGGTTTGATACAGGAAGCATTGTTTTCCTGGAAACATGTTCTAGTTGAAAAGCTCGATCGTGTCATAGTTTTACATAACGGTGGCTTGTATTCTGTCTATAAAGAGGTGAATACAGACATAGTCACTTTTGTTTCGCCGTTAAATACTCCTAGTCAGTCTTGAGCAAGACCATTCGACTAGTTTATTAACCCGCTGCTTGTCCTACCCAGTGATACATGCAATTGACGAGTAATGGGGAACAATATACATTTGCTCTTTTCAGACGTTTATACAGCTTATCTATTCACTGCTTGTTTCATCGTTTTAATGCTCCCAGTCAGTCTGTTGTGATACCGTTGCTCTCTCAAATCAATCCACTGCTTTTCCTACCCGGTTATACATGTATAAGCAATGCGTGAGTTAAACATAGATATAGATCGTTCGCGACATTACGAATGCTTTTGGACATGTTAAAGAATTGTGTTGTTTTCAGCTTAATCGTATAGTTTAGTGATAACTTGTGAATTATTGTAATTGATCATAAACTTCTAAGCATAGTATAAACAACGATTTGTAATAAATAATAAATATTCACCTTGGGTAAATATTAATCCTGCATCTCAGAATATAAAATAGATAGATATATTAGGGCCCTTACGATCTCAAGTGGTCATTATTGACATAAATGGAATACTGTTTTTCGAAATCTAAGTGTTGATATTTCAATTTAAGTTCAAACCTTAAGTATTAGAGATAAGGATATGTATTTAATGGTTCTAACAGATGGCACGTTAATAACCCTTTTAAAATTGACACACTACTCTATCATCTCCGGTTTGTTTGTCTAGTACACGTCATGTGTGTTTGGAATGTAAATAAGGATACATTGGTCAAAAACCCGTCATTTACACTTTGACTATAAATACAAAATCACGACCATCAAGCATTTTTTTTAACTTTTTTTAAAACTTTTATTAGAGGATGGATGTGTAGTTTGGGATAAAAAAGCGATTATGTTATCAGATGCTTAACAATTAAAAACTTAAAGATACCAACATATTATATCAAAATTCACTAACATCACCGGTCGCCACTTTTAAACAGGAATAGGATGGCAGCCATTTTCATATAGGCGCAAACACTATTTTAAATTCATTCACTATATATTTCATACAATTTTAACAACAATGGTTCCGAACATAGCATATGGAAATTTCAACCAGTGATGTGTGATTGATGAACGTAGGACAAACACCATTGCACCAATGAAATTTGGTAAAAGCTACAATGCGTTCAAAAATGAATTACACTGCAACACTGTTTCACCGTGATGCTAAGGGCCAAACAGGTGGGAATAAAAATCGATCCAAACTGGCTGTTGAAACAGTCGGGGTGTTGCATGCAAGCACTTCATTGCATTTGAATTTCCCAATCTAGAGAACTACTCTTATAACGGTCATGAAATTATCAATCGGTACAAAGCTTTACCTATTCGATACCGCTATAAAACATATCAATACAATTTGTGAATCGATGTCAAGATTGTCTGTAAGGGTTACCTCCCTTGAAAATGAAAACTCACAACTGAATGTCCGTTTATCGGAATTTGATACTGTTCCCAAAGGTCTTGGAAATAACAATGTCAACGAAAAGTGTCAGTCAAGCGAACAACTTACCAAACATGTACGTGATCAATCTACTAGATTGGAAAATCAGGTTAAAATTTTAAAAAAAAATCAGCAAGTGTAAGTCCGAAAAAGAAAAAGAACTTATGGAGGTGGCAGAAAGAAATGATGCAATAGCCGAGCAATTGACAGATCTTAGATGCCGGTCCATGAAATATAATCTTGTATTTTCTGGTATCTATGAACGTGATCGCGAGGACACTGAATCTGTAATAAGAGAATTCCTAGACAGACAGAAAGAAATTGCGAGGTAAGCCATACAAAATTAACAAACAGTTTCCTCAGGATATAGAGCAAGTCCGTAAAAGTCTCTACCCTAAATTCGTGAGAAAGGTGATCACGTCAAAATGGTACGCGACATATTGTATGTCAAAGGACAACCCTATGATAACGGGAGATCCTCCACACCACAGACCACACGGAGCCACGGAAGTTACAACTCACAGGAAACCCCGAATCGGCGTCGTATTCCAAAACGTGGACGTATGAGCTCTACTCCTGAAGGTCCCAAGGGACGCGAAGGGAACAACAACAAGTCTAATGACGTTATATCTTAAAACCACCATCTTAAGGTACTTTCACTCAACTGCTGTGGAATCAGGCGTAGACTTAATTACCCCGAGTTTCAAAGTCTAGTTTCGAAGCCTGATATCTTATGTTTCCAGGAAACCAAAACTGACGACATGGATGTGCTGAAATTGGAACGTTATGAGTTTGTCATGAAAAACAGGGGGAAAACCCAGTTAAACAAGGTCAGGAGGGATTGTAGTAGGTTTTAAATCTGAATTGAGACAATACTTGCATGTACACGAAAACGAAAGTAGCTTTGTTCTATGGTTTGAATTGTCTAAAAATCTTATCAATTTAGATAAAAGTGTTATAATTGGCGTAGTATACATCCCACCCGAATATTCCAAATACAGTAGCAGAGGCATTGAACTTCTACAGCATGTAAACAGGCACGGAAAAAATACAGGAAAAGTAAGAATTATTTTACTAGATGTAAATCGGATAACGCTAGATCTTATGTGGCACAAACAAATAAATATTATAAGTCAATTTTAAACAATTACATGAAATGAAGTCAAAAATTCCTAAAGAATACTGGTGGATGATCAAACCAAAGAAAAGTAAGCATAATGACATATCTACTGAAGCCTTATTTAACTTTTTCCGTGACCCTAATAGTTCACCTACTATCAGCTCAGAAGCAAAGCAAGAACTTGAAATGAAATAGGAAACGTTGATTTACAACAGATTTACATAAGACTTAATGAACCAATATCAACTACTAAAACAGAAAAATGAGTTAAAAATTTGAAAAACAACAAATCAAGCGGTGATGATCAGATAAGAAACGAATACATTAAAGCTTCCAAAGAAATAATGCTACCTTTACATGAAAAACGTTTTAATATTGTATTCTCAACAGGGGTAGTTCCTAAGTATTGGGTCGGAGGAAATATTATACCGATTTTTAAAAATAAAGGATCTGTATTGGACCCTAAGAACTATTTTTATTGACTTTGAAAAGGCCTTTGATACTGTTTGGCGTGAGGCACTATGGCACAAATTATTAGCTAATAACATCAATGGAAACATGCATAGAATTATAGTCATCATGTACAGTGAGATAAAGTCAAAAATAGTCAATAATAGAGAAACGTCAGATTTCTTCAGATGTGAAAATGGAGTCAGGAAAGGTGTAAATTTGTCATCTTTCCTTTTCTCCATCTTTCTCAACGATATACAATGTTTCTTATCATCAGAGAATGTCAACGGGCTTAATATGATATCTGAATTACTTAAAAAAACAAGCTCGGTATGTACTTAAAGTTATTTTGTTTGAAATATGCAGATGACACTGTATTATTAGCAGAAACCCCAAACGACCTTCAAAACATGCTGGATGGTTTCAAGAGATATTGCGATAAATGGAACATGAAAGTAAATATTAACAAGTCAAATATCATGATTTTCAGTCGAGGAAGAATACCTGATGATTTGAGATTTAACTATGATGGCAAACCGCTTGAAATACAAGATGTAGTCAAGGAATTTAATTTTCTTGGTATTTTATTTTGTAAGTTTTTCAAAAGCAAAAAATATACTAGCGCTTAAAGGAACCAGAGCCATGTACGAGGTACTGAAAAGGAGTAAATTGCATAATCTAACAATACAATGTCAACTTGATTTATTTGACAAAATTGTTACACCTGTTTTATTATATGGTTGTGAATTATGGGGTGTTTCTAATAATACCGTCATAGAAAGAGTTCATTTGAAAATCTGCGAATTATTACTTCACCTTAAATCTTCTACCGCTGACATCATGCGTTATGGAGAGCTTGGCAGACATCCTATTGGTATAGAAATTAAGACCTGAATGATATCATATAGGTCAAAACTGATTCGAGGTAAAGAAAGTAAAATAAGTAATATTTTGTATAGACTATCAATTATTATCAATTCGCATGGATAGAAAGCATAAAGAGAACTCTGAACAACTGCGAACTCTCTTATATCTGGTTAAACCACGATCCAATTAATCCAAAGAAGTGGCTTGTTTCCAAAATAAAACTTAACGTGACTGATCAGTTCAAACAAAACTGGGCAGAAATATGCAGAGACTCTCCAAAATCCACCATATACAGAGTTTTTAAGTAAGAAGCCGTGTTCGAAAACTACTTAACTTTTCTCTCAAAAAATGATGCTTATATTCTTTGTAGGTTTAGAACCAGAAATAGTAACTTACCTATTGAACTCGGAATTAGGAGTAATATACCAAGACATGAACTATTTGTCAATTGTGTAATGTAAGAGATATCGGAGATGAATTCCATTATATATTTGAATGTCCGGAATTTGTTTCTATCCTCTATGTTAGTTAGACGTCATAGTGTATTATCACTTAAGGTTATAATGTCATCTAAAAGAAAAGCATTCCTAAAGAACTTATGTAAAAAAAAAAATTAAAAAAATCTGTCTGTTCCCGAACATGAAATTATTTATTATATGTAATTGCAGTACATCTCCGTTTCTATTATACTGTATTCCTCTATATAACCACACATGCTAATTACTGTACAAGAAAACTTTGTATTTATATATCTCTGTATACCATTGTAATGCAAAGGTGTTGAGACAAATAAAAAGTTTGAAGTTTGAAGACTACTGATTTTCAAATGAATAATTTGTGTACGTCATAGACACAGTCATTACTCAAAGAGATTATTGCGGCCATTAAGATGTTGGCAAACCTCAGGGACTACGAAAGTCACCAACACAGTCTACTCCCAACAAACATATATAAATACTGCTTGCCTTCCATTTTAGGAAATGCTTTATCAAAAGACAAAGAAAAGATGCATCCATCTCAAAACCTCAATAGGATTTCTTTCTAAATAAAACCATAAGTGTTTTTGTATATTATATATATATATGGTCCACAGCGTAACGAATAATAACAAAATTATTGCCTATTTTAAAATGTTGTTTGGCCCTAAAAACAAAAACAAGCTTAACAGAAAATAATATTTTGCATTATAGAAATATATAGGTAATTAGTACGGTCAGAATTTATTGAGGTTTATGCATGTACAAATTTGATTTAAAGAATATTTACTAAATGTATGTATACTCCTAAATGAGAAAAAAAACAATGTAATAGTTTAATATCTTCTTTTTTTTTTTTCAGTGTCATGTCTAATATCGCTGCCATACGTTCTGTTCACGAAGCTCATAGAAGAAAATGACGTTAGCGTGTGCACCCAAAAATGGCCAATAGAGGGCATGGCGAAGGGTATGGCTTTAGGCGTGGTCATTACTTCATACATCCTACCCCTGGGCGTCATACTCGGCTGTTACGGAAAAATTCTCCAATACCTGTGGTGGGGAAGCAAATTAAAGAAAACTGACGTAAGTATTTCTACATTGTTTTAATGTTTTTGTTCTCACTTAAAGCTACTTGAATATCGACATTACGAAATACGTGGTAGACTTGAGTAGCGCACGCTCTTATACTTGACAAAGATGGTCATCGGTGGCATCAACCCACTTAAACTCTCTAAGCCCATTAACTCTAATACGTCAACATGAAGTGTTCAATGTACTTTAATGTGTTAGGATCTTCAAATATTTCCGTGTCAAGAAGACGTATATACGGTATGTATATGGGGTATGTAGAGTGCTATAGGTAATACTTAACATGGACCTGCGTCACTACAGCGATATCTTGCTATACAACTTAGTCCTGGCCTTTACGGATATATATTCACTACCATGAGGTGACGAAAGGGAAAATGGTGTCTATATGATCTTCCGGTGTTTCCTTATATTACTTAAGGACGCGTATATTAATATCAATGTCCATGCATTTACTCAACGCGTGGTAATTGACAGCAAAATGGAAGTAGGTGGATTATAAAAGAAATATTCAAAAACGAATATCTGAAATGTGAAAAATGGCAATTTTGCTGATTTGTTTTTCAATAAATCAAACAAGTAGCACTGGCAGCAGGAATGTTTATTTGACATATGTTTTTAAAACAAGATGGCAATAATATGACAACAATTGATGGTGAAAGACATCTTGTTTTTTATGTCGAATCACGTTCCTAATGTGAATTTTCATCTAAAATATATTTGATGTGTATAAGACAGAAATACATCACCATAATTGGATTGCATAATATTTTTAAGATTTATAATTGAAAGATTCTGAGTAATATCAATTACGCAAAAAAAACTTACATTATCACTAAAAATCACGTTTCAAATAGTCATTATCATTTCATGTATGAAACAGTCACGTCTGGAACGACCTTCTTATATCTACTGTTGATAATTATTTCTCATAACATATGAGAATCTCGTTAATTTGTCTGTTTGAAACCGATTAATTAGGGATATACGATCAGCTCATGTTCATCATATCAGTTACAATGAAGCATATCTTAAAGTGATAGAAATGACAATCGATGATGTTTTAGCGATTAGAGTCTGCGTAGTGGTATATTCCCTTCTAATTGGTTTCGTATCACTTTCACGGCCTTGAGTTAAATCAATGCGTGATAACTGTTCTAACATACTGTTTTAGTACATCTAACGAGAATGTGTATGGTGTATTTTGGGTAACAAATTAACAAACCAGATTTAGAATATAGTCTTAGTGAAAAACAATATCAGTGAGCATCTACCGCTGTGATCAGTGAACTTCTACCACCGTGATCAGTGAACTTTTACCACTGAGATCAGTGAACTTCTACCACGGTGATCAGTGAACTTTTACCACTGTGATCAGTGAACTTCTACCACCGTGATCAGTGAACTTTTACCATTGTGATCAGTGAATTTCTACCACCGTGATCAGTGAACTTTTACCACTGTGATAAGTAAGCTTCTACCCCTGTGATCAGTGAACTTCTACCACCGTGATCAGTGAGCTTCTACCACTGTGATAAATAAGCTTCTACCACTGTGATAAATAAGCTTCTACCACTGTGATAAGTGAGTTTCTACCACTGTGATACGTGAGTTTCTGTCACTGTGATCAGTGAGCTTCTACCTCTGTGATAAGTGAGTTTCTACCACTGTGATAAGTGAGTTTCTACCACTGTGATCAGTGAGCTTCTACCACTGTGATCGGTGAGTTTCTACCACTGTGATAAGTGAGCTTCTACCACTGTGATAAGTGAGTTTCTACCACTGTGATAAGTGAGCTTCTACCACTGTGATAAGTGAGTTTCTACCACTGTGATCAGTAAGCTTCTACCACTGTGATCAGTGAGCTCCTACCACTGTGATAAGTGAGTTTCTACCACGGTGATTAGTGAGCTTCTACCACTGTGATCAGTGAGTTTCTACCACTGTGATAAGTGAGCTTCTACCACTGTGATAAGTAAGCTTCTACCACTGTGATCAGTGAGCTTCTACCACTGTAATAAGTGAGCTTCTACCACTGTGATCAATGGGCTTCTACCACTGTGATCAGTAAACATCTACCACTGTGATCAGTGAACATTTACCTCTCTGATAAGTTAGCTTCTACCAATGTGATAGGTGAACATCTACCTCTCTAATAAGTAAGCTTCTACCAATGTGATCGGTGAGCTTCTACCACTATGATAAGTAAGCTTTTACCACTTTGATAAGTGTGTTTCTTCCACTGTGATAAGTTAGCTTCTACCATTGTGAAAAGTGAGTTTCTATCACTGTGATCAATGGCCTCTACCACTGTGATCAGTGAACATCTACCTCTCTGATAAGTTAGCTTCTACCAATGTGATCGGTGAGCTTCTACCACTGTGATAAGTAAGCGGTTGTGATAAGTAAGCTTCTACCACCGTTATGAGTAAGATTCTACCACTGTGATCAATGACCTTACCATTGTGATAAGTGAGCTTCTATTTTTGTTTTATGATAAGTGAGCTTCTACCACTGTAATCAGTGAGCATCTCTCAACCGTAATAATTGTGGACTGTATAATTTATATGACATATAGTCACACTGTAAACCAATATTATGATGGTGTGCAACAAGCATGCGATCATGCATAAATATACGTTCTGTTCGATAGTGGAACTCAAATAAATCGTGAAGCATAGCCTTTTATATATCATTCAGTTTCTGTCAATATGATTCCAGAATCACGAATTTTGATATCCGTATTTTATTCTTCAGATAAAAATTTGTTTTGAAATTTTAATATAAATTATACTAAACAATAGCAACAGCAACCAATCGAAATGACACTGCAGTAATCTAGGAGGCACAAAAACATAAGGATAGACACAATTAACTCTCTAGATATCGGGTAGGAAACCAGCGGAAGAGGCAGATACACTGTCCATCGATTCTTCCTCTCAAATTCAGTTCAGGAAATAGATATCCATCGCTGTACATCATCTCAGTGGGTAGGGAAAATCATGGTAGACATCTCAGAGCTTGGAATAACCAGAATACATCTCTAGCAAAACACATCAAAGCTCTCTACCATACATTAGATATTTAATTAGATAATTTCATCAGACAATTGGTTTTCTGTACAGAGTAATGCATAGAGGTTTGATAAGTTCAAAACCTGTCCAATGAACCTAGTTGTTAAGGTCAGTTCGGCTATGCTATGCTCAGTTAACGGTAAAAAACGACTGACGTTTCTCTTCCCGATAGGATTGCTTGTTTCACGGTCAATCAAACACTTACTATTGACCCTATTGTACCCTAAGTGCTCGTGATTCCACTCTTTGTCGTCATTGGGTTAATTTTAGGTTCAGCACGTCGGTCTATTACATGTTAATGCGGTCCCGTATATTCGGTATCTTGTCGGCTTATTCGATTGTTAAGTGACTTCCTTTCGGATGGGGAGCCGGCTATTGAATTTCATTCACACTGTTATTAATATAGGTCAACTGTGTTAGTGTAACATTGGGTAATGACAGACAAGAAGGAGATGACGATCCGGCAATATGATGGAAATGTACCGTGTTTCCTTTAAAGTGGCCCCAACGGCATCCACCAATTTTAATGATACAGTGTCCTTTTCTGGGTCAGGTGTCAAGTGTGAGTTCGTTTATTCGGTGATCCTGTACATAGATATGTATTCAACTATGTTTGAAACGTGATCAGACAGATTAGATCGGGTTGCTGCTGACCTCGATACATGCAATTTATTTGATAAAGGCCTTACCCGAGTGGCTGTCCTTGTAGGTATTTTCGTATTCAATTAAACTGAAAGTTTTATACGATTCAAATGTTTTGTTTGTTATTCCAGTGGTCACTCCTAAGTAACTCGTAACCCGATGCTTATTTGGGGTAAATCTTAGTTTAGTAGTTTATTGACCGTCTGATACATATTTTACCAAAATATGTATCGTTAAATATCATTGCTTTTCGCATATTGTAAAAAGACGACTAATATGGGGCCACCTGCATAATCGGGAATTTTCCTCGGCTAAGGGTTTCCTCGGCTAAGGGGTACTAAAGACACCTTAATTGAACTGCTGTCCAAATTGCAACAATTTAGATTTGTTTTTGGGATTTGTGACCCTGAGCATCCGTCTTCCTTAGACAATAGCTGTTGTGCGGATGCTAAACCGCAAACAAACAATCATAAAAGCCTATATATATCTATCTTTATTAACAATAGCATTGGATGTTTGAGTGAAATACCTCGCCATTATGTAATGCACACTAATGTGATTCTGCTTCATGATGCATAATTTTACTTCAAAACAGGCATGAATAATTGTGAGGATTGTTTTGCAAACAGACCGGAAGCAAAATAATTACAATCTGTATATACTACCAGTTTATTACCAGTCTAACGATTCTGCCCTACACCAGTCGTCTCCTACTTCAGTGGGATGCAGTGGATACGTTCTTGTCCTGAACGCTGATATGTTAAGTCCATATGGAGGAGGTGTTGAAATGTTATTAGTGAGGTATAATGATAAGTAGTTAAACGGTAAAGGGACATGATATACTGTTGGTAAATTATTATGTCTTGTCGTTATTTAAAGCACTGCTTGGTACATGTAAATGGTATTCATGGACGAAACATCATCATTTGAAAGAAAAACGTAACACACACACACATACAGGTTTATGCACCTTTAAAATTGGTAATAGACCCAGTAAGCGAAAAATGAATAACACCGCGTCATACACCATGTATATTGACTTTTAGCTTTGTAAATATCGGTCATTGTGTCTGGGTTTACGAGTAAGTGGAACAGACAAATCAGTAATCGTTGAGATAACTGCTCTGTCCGTCCCACCTACTCATAAACCCAGACCTTTAGTGTAAGAAATTCTGAGTTAACGTTATAGCTGCGTGCCTAATCATAGAACTTCATGAATATCTGTCTCCTCGTGAAACTGTCAAAATAAGCCTGGAATACGTCACGTAACCCATAGGACTATCTTTACTTCTTTAGGTGAATGAAGTTAAGTAACAGTCACGCGTTGGTTTCTGTAGGGATACATTAATAGACAGAAACGATGACTCAGTGACGTCAAGTGGCCATTTGCTTGTTCATAAGAATAGACAAAGAGTACAATGCACTTTTATGTAAATTTCTGAAACGTGTACAAATATATTCAAACTAGCAATCAATACCGTGGACAGTCAGACTTGAGTATCTGTGTAGAATGCCGTTAAAAGACATTTGATACATAAGATCAATTATGACGAGACTCGCACCAATTATGACGAGACTCACACAAAAAGAGCTAATCTAGGGTGGTGCCTTTCACTGTACATATTTTGAGTGTGCAGCACTTGTTGTCGACTATGCTAAATGTTAGGAATGAACATAACAGGACTCAACTATTTCCAAAAATGTTTATATGTACTTTGAGTAATCGGTAAACTCTGGTTTAAGTATTTATATTTAAAGTCAGTTTTCGATGACTGGTGGTAAATCGACTGGTATCCAAGTCCACTTTTCGGCAGATCTAGTACAATTAATACTATAATTATATAAAATTATTGATATCAACGTACATTTTGCAACATACGCTGGTTAAGATATTGATATCTGCGTTCAATTTGCGACAGGCGCTAGTTAAGTTATTGATATCTGCGTTCAGTTTGCAACAGGCGCTGGCTATATTTATTGGTATCTACGTTCAGTTAGCCATAGACGCTGGTTAAGTTATTAATATTTGCGATCAATTTGCGCCAGACGCTGGTTGAGTTATTGATATCTGCGTTCAGTTTGCGACAGACGCTGGCCAAGTTATTGATATTTGCGTTCAGTTTGCGACAGACGCTGGGTAAGTTATTGATATCTGCGTTCAGTTTGGGACAGACGCTGGTCAAGTTAATGATATCTGCGTTCAATTTGCGACAGACGCTGGTTAAGTTATTGATATCTGCGTTCAGTTTGGGACAGACGCTGGTCAAGTTAATGATATCTGCGTTCAATTTGCGACAGGCGCTGGTTAAATTATTAATTTCTGCGTTCAATTTGCGACGGACGCTGGTTAAGCTATTATTATCTGCATTCAGTTAGCCATAGACGCTGGTTAAGTTATTGATATATGCGTTCAATTTGCGACAGACGCTGGTCTAGTTATTAATTTCTGCGTTCAGTTTGCGACAGACGCTGGTTAAGTTATTGATATCTGCGTTCAGTTTGCGACAGGCGCTGGCTATATTTATTGGTATCTACGTTCAGTTAGCCATAGACGCTGGTTAAGTTATTAATATTTGCGTTCAATTTGCGCCAGACGCTGGTTGAGTTATTGATATCTGCGTTCAGTTTTGGACAGACGCTGGTCAAGTTATTGATATCTGCGTTCAGTTTGCGACAGGCGCTGGTTAAATTATTAATTTCTGCGTTCAATTTGCGACAGACGCTGGTTAAGCTATTATTATCTGCATTCAGTTAGCCATAGACGCTGGTTAAGTTATTGATATATGCGTTCAATTTGCGACAGACGCTGGTCTAGTTATTAATATCTGCGTTCAGTTTGCGACAGACGCTGGTTAAGTTATTGATAACTGCGTTCAGTTTGCGACAGGCGCTGGCTATATTTATTGGTAATTACGTTCAGTTAGCCATAGACGCTGGTTTAGTTATTCATATATGCGTTCAATTTGCGACAGACGCCGGTCCAGTTATTAATATCTGCGTTCAGTTTGCGACAGACGCTGGTTAAGTTATTGATATCTGCGTTCAATTTGTGACAGACGCTGGTTAAGTTATTAATATCTGCTTTCAATTTGCGATAGACGCTGGTTAAGTTATTAATATTTGCGTTCAATTTGCGCCAGACGCTGGTTGAGTTATTGATATCTGCGTTCAGTTTTGGACAGACGCTGGTCAAGTTAATGATATCTGCGTTCAGTTTGCGACAGGCGCTGGTTAAATTATTAATTTCTGCGTTCAATTTGCGACGGACGCTGGTTAAGCTATTATTATCTGCATTCAGTTAGCCATAGACGCTGGTTAAGTTATTGATATATGCGTTCAATTTGCGACAGACGCTGGTCTATTTATTAATATCTGCGTTCAGTTTGCGACAGACGCTGGTTAAGTTATTGACAACTGCGTTCAGTTTGCGACAGGCGCTGGCTATATTTATTGGTAATTACGTTCAGTTAGCCATAGACGCTGGTTTAGTTATTCATATATGCGTTCAATTTGCGACAGACGCCGGTCCAGTTATAAATATCTGCGTTCAGTTTGCGACAGACGCTGGTTAAGTTATTGATATCTGCGTTCAATATTTGATAGACGCTGGTTAAGTTATTAATATCTGCTTTCAATTTGCGATAGACGCTGGTTAAGTTATTAATATCTGCGTTCAATTTGCGACAGAAGCTGGTTAAGTTTTTGATATCTGCGTTCAATTTGAGACAGACGTTGGTTAAGTTATTGATATCTGCGTTCAGTTAGCCATAGACGCTGGTTAAATTATTGATATCTCAGTCGCTGGTCATAGTTTATCTCATTTCAACAAATTATTCATGATGGTATATGAATGGGATAGAAGTACAGGCTATACCTATATCAGTTCTCTCCTGATAACATCGAATGGTTATATTTATTGATATCTGCGTTTATTTCGCTACAGACGCGTTAATTTGCGACAAACGCTGGTTTTCATTATCGATATCTCTGTTCAGTTTTTACCAAATGCGTTTGATATTTTGATATTTACAACCGGTTGACAATGGATGATTCGGCTGGTTATTGACACAGTGTATCAACTTTTGGTTATTGACAGAAGCGGTTTTAATTAGTACTTCTGTATGCAAATATTTACAATTATTCAAAATACACATTTCATTGTGTACTAAATTAAGATGCTTTTAACAAATAGATCTGTTTAGCATGATTTCGTATCTAACCCATCCGATGCTATAAGTCTTTATGTTAGATGCAAAAAGAATAATTTATACAACAATCTGCATCTGCATTAGTCTGATAAGGAGTGTTGTGAATAAATGTGGCTAGGAAGCTGGGCTGAAATCTTAGCGCTCATTTAAAATTACAACGCAAACTTAAACATGAGAAATGCAAACCAAAACCAAATTGCCGTCGCGGCAGGATGAGTTATTCTCCATGAATGACAACATCAACAAGCACCCAAGTGATTTAGATTACATCTATTTGAAAGAGATTGAACGCATCGTATTTATGTATTTTAAGTTTAATGTTTTATTTCTGATCTGTTTTATTATTATATAATGACCGGGGTTTCCTGGTAAATGTGACTTATATTTTACTTTTTTTATGTGGAAACTACTTAGGTTAGAAGTTTCATCACTGTTTTTATAAACGAAATATATATCTTAAATTTTCCATTTTTCACACACCAAATATCATCTCCGCCACGGAAATCGATCCAAAGACGTCTGGATTATAAAGTAAGGATCGTATGTTCTAAGCTACCAGACATGATATTTGTTTTCTTATTAACTGTAACAAAACCCGAACACCCTAAATTTGTCGCATACTAAAATTATCTTTGAATAGGAAGCAATGCTTCCATAAAACTTTTTTTTCTATCCCCGTATACGTTATATAAGTGGATGAGCTTCAACTTTGACGGACATTGTTCTGAAGTATGATATTTCAATATATACCGCGATCAAAAATATCTTTTTATCAACCTTATACGTTGACTTAGTCTGTGTTTGATATGACGGGAATCGTTATATGTGTAGTAGAACAGTTTACCGGTAAACCTGGTGTAGCATACTGTTTTGTGCCATCATGATTCATTGAATTGCCTTCTGTTTTGTTGGCGTTCCAGTTGCGTCTAGAGTAATTTCATATAAACTGTCAGTTATGATTAGGTCCTTGTGATATACATTGTACCGTTTCATTATTTATTCAGATTTCATACAAGTTTCTTATTCTTTTTCGCTGTATAGTGCACAAAACATGTACCAATCTATGAAAATAGTATGACTAAGATAGAAAATTTGCATTTCAGTACATCGGTTTTGTGAAGTTCGTACATTGCTCAGAATCATGACGTGCTTAAATGGTAATATAAACTCATATTAATATTGATTGATTCAAATTTTGCAATACAGGTGCCAATATTTCGTAAAGCCATGTACCATACCAATTTTTTTCTGCAGTTTCAGCCATATTTAAGTCCGATGTACATATATATTAGTTTGATATAGGTCAATTATGTTTTACTACACTTTTTACAGAGACATGGTGTGAATCATAGTGTATTCCTATAAACGTGGAATCTATAAATTGTTAACAGTGTAAAACTTAATGTTAATGTTTCTATATATCGTAGACGCTAAAAGTGTCGATCTCGGCCGACCGTTAAAGGATACTGTCTATTTAACTACACCCGTACTGTAGTTTACTTGAAAGATGGATATGCTGTAAGATTTGATGTGTTATTTCAATGTCAAAATTATCCTCTCTCAGCCTTACTGAATCATTGGAAAACTTTGAAGCAATACATTCACGACCTCGAACGGCATGGCTTTCCAGCATGACGTTTAATGTATATGCAAATTCACAGCCACCAAAGCGCTATATATACAATAGGATTAACATTAGGAGGCAATACAACATTTCTATATGTCTAGACTACTATTGAAATTCAACAAATGCCCAGGTTTATTTTATAAACACATTGTTCTTTGTTTTTCACAGTCATGACTGATCCATTGTATACATATACGTTATGTAATTTGAACAGTTATCCCTCAACGAAGAACATTAATAATACATTAATAACCTTTAATGGTTATTCTCATAATCTCGTTTACCCCTAAACATACATGTTGTCGTGACTATGCATCAGAATGAGCCGGGTGACAATACGTCCCTAAGATGCGCAGAAGAGTAAATATCAGCGTTTTATGATTGACAACCCCTCCCAATAGAGAATCAGTCAGCCTCTGTCGCCCACGTGTCGCGGGTTGTCTCCCAGCATACATTGTACCATGCATGGTCAACCTCTATGCAGTAGGCAACCATGGATCCCACGCGCCAACAAAAACGGAGTGGGTAATTTAATAGAGGCACATCAGGGCAGTCATCAGCCAGAATAGTAATACCTATAATCATATTTAAGGCCAATCTCCAGGGAATTACTTTGTTAATCTTGGAGAGCCGGGTCACGTTTTGTCTGCCAGTACACAACAAAAATACTGGGCCTGTATTCATGAAACAGTTCTCATGCTCAAGCATTGATTTTGTGCTCAAGCCTAATTTCTTGTGCTATTTATAAATTACTAATGCAATTTTATTTTGTAAATGATTTGGAAAACATTTGAAGAGGCTCAAAGCTTAATACTGTTTTCAATGATAACATTGGACTCTTAATTATTTGACATGATTTAAGTGAGTTACAAAAAACATCAATGCTTATGCATGAGAACAGTTCTTTTGGAGCCTAGCATAAACGATCCTTTACCTGCTATACCATAAATGGCTCGAAATATAATACTGTACATGTTGTAGGCTATGTAGATAAGGTAGATAGAAGGTAAAGAATTATACAAAACTGTTGATATTTTTCATTCAATAAATTATTTAGGTCTTAAAATCACCTTCTCCAAGGTTTTCAAATCGCCTTCTGTGTAAAACACTGAAGTAAACAACTTTTGGTACGTTCAACGCAGATATACAATCTGTATTGTACTTACGCTTAGATAAACGTATTATTTTATTGTATGGGGAGGAGGGGGAAAGTGAGATTGTTTGTATGCTCTAGTAGAGGGAGACATAAACCAGGTAATTTTATCTAAAAAAGGATATTTTTCGTTTTCCGTTTAGAGTACTAAAGTTTTTTCTTCAAAATCCCAATTTTTAAGCATTACCATGATTTTTAAATGAAAAGCTACATGTTTTTGGGATATTAAGCAAGACACGATTGCTATCCTTCACTTTACAGGCATCGTTCTGGCAATGTGTCGATATCCGTCGAACCTTTCATTGTTTTAAATGGGAGATGACGCCGACTATACCTAAGTGATGACTGCAATGTTACGATAGCACTCGTCCGTCGACCCGAGACACAAAGTGCGTAGTCCACATCGGGAATTGATTATCATTGTTTCTGGTTTGACACGCCTCACGACTGATTAGCTGCTCAGAGACAAGGATCATTGTCCAAGTTTACCATAGAGGATATTGCTGTATCGAAACAGTTTTGATTTATCAGATTTCTCAAAGAAACCGTTTGACCTCTGTCAATACGTGACCGAACGTTTTTCGAGATTTCCCTTCCGGGAAGGATAAACGAACGTGAAAATTGGAAGCGTCGCGGCGCCGTGATGTATCATGAGTGTCGAGTTAAGCGTCGAGAGTAGGTTGATGGATATGGCGCCATCTTAGTCTACCCTAGCTGCATATCATTCTGTGCATCATGGACACCGAAAGGTGCAGGCATGATCAATGAACACTAAGATTGAGAAACAAACAACAATGAAAGGTTTTGTTTCATATTCTGAGTTTTTAAAAGTAGTTTGTATTCTTGAAGATAATGAATGCATGTCGGATATAGCTTACACGGGACTACAACTTGTTTATTTAATTCAATTATATAAAGATTTTGTAGGTGATGTGATATGAGGATTGCCCCAGGGTTTGGTGGAGTGATATCAAGACTGTAACATTTGTCTGGGTGATACAAGACAAGACTTTACAATTTGTTTGGGTGATAAAAAACTACGACTGGTCAGGGTTATACAAGACTTTACAATTTGTTTGGGTGATATAAAACTACGACTGGTCAGGGTTATACAAGACTTTACAATTTATTTGGGTGATATAAAACTACGACTGGTCAGGCTTATACAAGCCTGTACAGTTTGTTTGGGTGATATAAAACTACGACTGGTCAGGGTTATACAAGACTGTACAATTTGTTTGGGTGATATAAAACTACGACTGGTCAGGGTTATACAAGCCTGTACAGTTTGTTTGGATGATATAAAACTACGACTGGTCGGGGTTATACAAGACTTTACAATTTGTTTGGGTGATATAAAACTACGACTGGTCAGGGTTATACAAGACTGTACAATTCGTTTGTACTATACATGAATGTACCAGTACAGTTTGTGTGGGTGATAGAGGACTGTGCAGTTTGTGTGGGTGATAGAAGACTGTGCAGTTTGTGTGGGTGGACAAAACTACATGTGCTGTAAGTGACGCAATTCTGAACGTTTGTAAATTCATGTTATCAAAGTATGTCAGTGTGGTATCTGTTAGCATACTATAAGAACATATGTGAAATAATAAATATGATGTTTTGGTATTCACACCAATGTGTTAGAAATTGTCCCATTACACGTACAATACATATTCGAAATAGCAAACATAACTGTGGTGACAGTTATGAAATCCTTTTATTCCACTCTTTTGTTTCTGTTATCAGAATGACTCCAACGTTCACAAATAAAACATCTCGAGTTGGGTAACGTTGATGACTGCTTTGGCTGCCACTAATAAATATTTCACCAGGGCGCGTGTTGACAACACTGGAATAAGCTGGTTTGTGTTCGTCGCCTGGAAATGCTGTGTAGTTTTTGGTTCCATTGATTGATAGTAGCGCTCCAAACGAAATGTCAAAGACTAAACCAAAAATATGCCAGGCTATACCGCGGACATTTACATATAGACGGCGATTTTGTAATTTATCATATCAATATGGCAATGGTTTCGTTTGAGTAACACGGCAGTTCTGACGATGATGACCGATGTATCTAGGACAATACATTACACACAAGGACATATCAAGGACATCGGGACCTAAACGTATTCTATATAACGAATATATATCAATTTCAATTTAATTTCGCTTGTCTCTATTTTACGGAAGGTTTCCTACCTCACTTCAATAAAGCCTTTTTGTGGTTTTCATTATAACGTTTCGTTCGTTGTTTTCATTGACATACAGGTTGAGGCGGTATTGGTAAACATGTATTGCCAACTTTGATTTCGAATTTTAATTTGGTTATCTGTCTAGTTATACTGTACTTACTGTATTTTCTACCTTTATTTGTTATTGTAACATGTACAAGTATCATGTGAAAACGCCATATGCTACGGAAGATATTTTAATGGATAGTCGTGTCGATCACTGGAATTATTTTAAAACGGTATTCTTGGGTGTAAACATATTTATAATAAATTAGATCTTTTTTCCTAATAATTTAATTTTGTGTTTCAGCACGATTCTAATGGAGCTCCTATGTCATTGAAAAGTAAAGCCCAACAGAACCGGAAGCGTCGCGTTACGAGGATGGTGTTGGTGGTGGTTCTGCTGTTTGCCGCCTGCTGGCTCCCTATACACGTCATCACGCTTTGGATGGCTTTTGATCCAAATTTTCCATTAATAGACCCTCTGCTCATTTTCAAAATATTTTCTCATACATTATCATACGCTAATTCCTGTGTGAACCCGTTTGTGTATGCATTTTTAAACGATGGGTTTCGAAAGGCATTTAAGAGGAGGTTTCCAAGTTTTAGTCGTTGGTGCAGCTGCCTGTGCCGGAACACTAAGGAATGCCAAGAAACTAGTATGATAGACAAGGCGGTGGAGGCTAAACCTGGCCTCGAGCAGTCCGAACTCCTTACTACCACACAGACACTGTGAGTCCCCTTGTTCACCGGTTACTGGTCGTGGCACTTTTGTACACAGTTTGTTGTTCTAGAGTAAGGCAGAAATGTCACATATTTAACTAATAAAGATGACAAACAATGTTTAGAATTAGTATAATGACTGAAAATCATATATATTAACCTATAACTAATAAGTATATGAATGTTATGTTGTATATGAAATGTTCACACGTATTATATAATGGCACGTTAAATCAATACGACAAATCGGCACTTAAATATAGATATGATTATGTATTTTTGAACCATTATATTCATCTTCATTTACAGTAAGCGTACGTGTACGTGATGGCTGCGTGTTGTCGTACAGACATCTATTACTACGATTAACCACCAGGTATGGGTAGAATCAGCTTTATTACTCCATCCTATTAAACTAGACGACAAGTGTCGTGTACACGGATCCATTGACTAACTGCTTGTTCAGTTTGACGTAAAACTTGGCACAGGACAGAACCGACTGACGTTGCGACATACAATCATCGGCCTGTAGCATATGATGTAATGGTAACATCACTATATAACACAGGTTTCATGTCTCAGTTCTTCTCGGCCATTGACCTTAGTCACAAAACACATAGATACATCTATAATCCATCGACCATAGCAGTTTCGAAGACGTAAAACTCCAAACAAACAGACAGACAGATGATCATTTATGTATATGCAGTATTTGCATATATGTGTGCTATGGCTACTGTGTTTACTGTGCTGATGTCTGACGAAAAGTGCTTGTTTTTGTAATGTCGCTGGCGGTGAACAAATACAGAATAACTAATGTAGGGCACTTTTTACAAATCGAACTTTAGAAATGGCCGAGATCCTCTGAAACATGAACAATGTCACTATTTTTATCACTGGCTGAGCATTTAAATATTAGGTTATGTGCAAAGCGTAAAGTCATGTCTGAACAATGTGTTCTGAACAACAGGTTAAGGATCGCGTGACGTCTGTATTACTTGCAATAAAGCAGAATGTAACGTACTATAGGCTTTCTGTAAACAAAAGAAAACTAAATCATATAATCAACGGAACGTATGTAATGCGGTTATTTATCTCACTCAAGAAATGTCTTAACTTATGGGTAGAACAGATTTTGCTTATATAAGTTTTCCTCCATGGCGTACCATGTGTATGGTGTACCATGTATATTAAAATAACACAATAAAATAATTATCAAAACATATTTTGGAGCCGTGTTTTAGGATATCCTGAGACTACCTGACAAAGTATCATCACCCTAAAATATGCAAACCGCAGGACGGATTGAGAGGACGATGACTCTTTGCTTTTGTATCTAACTAAAAGTCGTTTAAACTGGTATATCATATTATCAAGTAAGCATGGTAAAGCGAAAGCATTGTACATACTTCGTACCATGCTTGTCATTATTTGCTATATGTAGATAATTTTAATTGTAAATAGATATACATTTTATCTGATGTGTTATTGAAGTACCTTTTCACAGCAAATGTAAAGAGTTTTCGTGTTCTTAACTGTTATGACTAAATACAGCTTCAGACATGTTCTATAGTGAACACTTTGCCTTTTTTTAAACATATATATGAGTAAGTAATTTACAAATTGTTCGTTTACAAAAAACATTTCTAGTTAAAATACATTATTTCTTATTTTAAACTCTCAAACGAGAGTTAATGATTCTTATTTGCAGTATTAATCACTTAATGGTAATTAACTATAAACAGCTTCTTAAATTAAGGAAATGAAATGATAGAATATGCTTTGCTTATCATTTATCAAATCAACTGGAATTATCTTTATTGGACAATCATCGTATACAGATAAAAGGATTCAGCATACAATTTAATTTTTGTGGCATATTATGAGACGTAATTCAAGACAGGTACTGAGTTTTGTGTTTTGTTCAATGACGTTGAGACATTATATCATTACCGAATTGTGTAATGTGTTTTCCATCTATTTTATACATTATTTAGTAGACGTCACATTTATTTGTAAATATAAGATGACTAAACATTTTAAGGTGTTTGTGATATACATGTTTTAATCTGTTTCTACAATATCGTTTTGAGAAAGGCCACCCGAAAAGAGCTATTTTTTTATAATTAGATTAACGTCTCCCGTCTCGCCATTGTTTCAATGTACATATACAGTGTGTGGATCTAGGCATGCGGTGACACGTGAAATCATTTATACGCATGCGCTTTAGTATTTAATCTTTACATGTAGAATTGTGTTGTGGCCAGTTTAAGTGCAAAGAAAAAAGGTATTTGTTAATTCTTATTTAAGATAGATATTTTCTTATTTAAACTTAAGTACCTCGAAGTTGACACTGAAAGAAGCATTGTTTAAAGTTACGCTTGACAGCTGGTTAAAGCAAACGTTCAGTCATAGTATCGAAAAGCATTCCGAGAAATGACTCCAAACGTATGAATATTGAGAAGACTAAGTACAGTTTAAGGGCATGCTTTGTTTGCAAATATTGCTCGTATTTTTATTAATATACATTTTATTATCAGAATTTGTAAATACACCATAGTTTGATTCGTCTTGGCATGCTTTCTTTTCATTGATTACTAACTGTTTAGCACGATATTGCTGTAAGGAATTTTGTCAATGAAACTAGAACAAAATACCGTATAATACTAAAAATACAAAATGACAAAACAGGGTAACGTTGAATAGTTCCTTATGTCGATATCTTATGTGTTCGTGTGATTGTTTTCGGTAATATCGTGCTATTCTTAATTTATTATAACTTATCGTGTATTTGATGTTATGTAATGAATCACATGTATTATATTCGTATAGTAAACACTTAATTGCGGTAAAAAGCAAGTACCCTATACACATCTGATCTAGATTATCTATTATTCCCGTGAATACTATCTGTTGGCCTATCTAACTTCTGTGGCCGTGACCTATCTAACTTCTGTGGCCTATCTAACTTCTGTGGCCTATCAAGCGTACATGGTATTAATATTGTTATCAACATAAATATCATCATCTGTTCAGATTTAGACTTAAGAATTGTCCACGTATTGCAACCTTTGTTCTTCATTTATCTCGAAACGTCCTGTATATTATCCTTGGTGTGTTATTTACTTACGGAGGAAAAGATGAACAATGATGCCTATAGATGCATATATATATATATATATATACTTACGAAGAAGAACTATGATATCTATATATATGCATATGTATATAAAACTAAATCCGCCTGAAGAAGCCCTAGAAGGAAGAAAGGCCTAGCAGACGATCTGAAAGATTTATGTTTTTTATTTTATATGCATGCATACATACTTACGAAGGAGGACTATGCTACCTATATATATATATACTAACGAAGAAGAACAATGATACCTATATATACTAGTATATATGTATATGTATATATTTACGAAGGAGAACAATGATACCTATATATATGTATATATAAAGAAAACATTTAGAAGTCCTTGTGTTGGAATTAAATATAAAAAATAATATATGTATATATATATATACTTAAGAAGGAGAACAATGATACCTATATATATTAGTATATATGTATATGTATATACTTACGAGGGAGGACTATGATACCTATATATGTATACTTACGAGGGAGGACTATGATTCCTATATATATATACTTACGAGGGATGACTATGATAACTATATATATATACTTACGAGGGAGGACTATAATACCTATATATATATACTTACGAGGGATGACTATGATAACTATATATATATACTTAAGAAGGAGAACAATGAAACCTATATATACTAGTATATATGTATATGTATATACTTACGAGGGAGGACTATGATAACTATATATATATACTTACGAGGGAGGACTATGATACCTATATATATGTGTGTACGGTTTGCTGCTTTACTTCCATGTCCGAAATATTGTTCTGTATGTTGTGATTAGATACCTGACACTCGCTTGATGACGTCTACTTGTGTGTATCACCATTGTTAACAGCTTCCTTTGACTGTAATAAACAATACTTGCAACAGATTTGACTTGTTATTACTCGACTGGTTTGTAAAGGTAGTTTGAATAGTAATATGTAAGGCATTAAAGCCATCAAACCAGCAAATCAAATTAGCATACCTAAAAAACGCAACGCCTTCACACCACGGATCATATTTTAACCACAATAAACTCTGCTTGAAAATCTAGATCATCCAGTAACCGGAGGTTGTTGTTTAAGTTTTAATCAGCGGTTTCGTTACACCTTCCGTCGTTTTGATTGATAGGAATTATAAAAGATATAACGTAGTTGCGTCAAGGTTTGCGCCTTTGACTTCATGTTTCTCCATTTCGGCCATTTGTTCGCGATATAGAACCATAATGGATGCTAAGATTTTAAAAGTGGTTAGCTTGTGAACATTCAGAATGCAATAAAACGAACAATATGAAAATATTACAGGATAGCATTATCAAACACTATTTGGCTGCTTAAGTATAGTGTTGTAGACATAGCCATATGTCTTTTAATAGCAATTAGGAAACTAAGAAGAAATAGCAAAGCGAACTCACTCGTCCTTTGTAAAACAACGATGTTTATCATTCGACAATATCATATAATGAAGCGCGGTAGTCTAGTAGTAGAGCGCCGGTCTCGTGACCGAAAGGTTGGGTGTTCGAGTCATGTCACGGCACTGTATTGTATCTTTTAGCAAGATTCTTTACTCAGCTTGTTACAGTCTACTCAGCTGTAAATGAGTACGTTGAGGGGCAGTAGTAGAGTTGTTGAATGATGGTTGTGAGCGCCTGAATGGCAGCTTCGTCTGTATGCTCCCCAGGGAGTTGAGAAATATATTGTCTTGTTGCAAAGGCCATATAACCACTGATGATAATTTGTGAACCGCTTTGAGACGACCTACGAACTAGGTCGTGATAAAGCAGTATATAAGAACCGCGAATTATTATCATCACTATTATTATTATATACAAATTGTACTAAAAAGACGATCCACAGCTCGCGACCGTTCTTTGTCATGTTTATCTTCATTTCCTCACTTAATTTTTTTTCTCTCGAAAAACCAGACCTCTTTAAGCACTTTTCTTTTTAAGATCTAAAAAGCTATCTTCACTGAATTAAGTAGGCATAATAAACCTGTCACATCAAAAAGTAAAATATAAATTGGTAATCCATTTGGTAGTTCCGCACTATGACACATTGTTACAAAATTAATAGAAGGGAGATAACTGTTAAACCAAACCAGAGATATATTGAATGTAAAATAACCAACGTCTTTAGAGCATCAGTGAAACATTGAATGTTCATATTTGAACAGACAAATAAATGACTATATTGCATACGGTGTTATCAAACTAAAAGCGTCCCGGGCCCAAAGGCCAACACCCCTAACGTCAATGTAGCCAAATCAGGACACTTTTTAGATAATTATTAATGTTGTTTACACCATACTATCAGTTCCAAAAATATCGGCAAAACATATGCACAGTTAAAATATTTTAGAGTCAACGAGAGTTCTGATTAAATTTCTTCTCCAAATTAGCATTAGTTTGATAAAATATACTTTTGAAAATGATATCCAAATCAGGAAAGTCTTGTTTTGGTAATTATTCTTACCTTTAAATTGTCCATGTAACGATAATCAACAGCAGAAAAACTTAATACAGTTTAATTGTCATTAAAAGCATTACGAAATGAAAACTGTATACATAAAAGTACTTCTTTGCATTGAATGACAGGTTCTTTGGGCCGTTTTCCCACAAGTGTTCCGTTTTGGGTACTGTCCCGATTTGGGTACAGTGACGGTACACTGTGTACTGTCCGAAGCAATCCGAAATCTACTAAACACTACCACAAACATATATAATATTACATACCAGAGTGTATAATCACATTGTTATAACCTCATCTAAAGTAATTAAACATCCACTAAACATTACCACAAACATATATAATATTACATACCAGAGTGTATAATCACATTGTTATAACCTCATCTAAAGTAATTAAACATCCACTAAATATTACCACAAACATATATAATATTACATACCAGAGTGTGTTATCACATTGTTATAACCTTATCTAAAGTAATCAAACACCTACTAAAGAATACCACAAACATATATAATATTACATACCAGAGTGTATAATCACATTGTTATAACATTATCTAAAGTAATCAAACACCTACTAAACACTTCCACAAACATATATAATATTACATACCAGAGTGTATAATCACATTGTTATAACCTTATCTAAAGTAATCAAACACCTACTAAAGAATACCACAAACATATATAATATTACATACCAGAGTGTATTATCACATTGTTATGACATTATCCAAAGTAATCAAACACCTACTAAACACTACCACAAACATATATAATAGTACACACCAGAGTGTATTATCACATTGTTGAAACATATGGCAAAAGAATAAAAGAATAAAATAAATCAAAGTGGGGGCCAAATGTTGACCCAACCTTTGCCTAATTCCTTTTAACAATACTTATTGAATAAACTCTGTGTTTAGTTTAGCCAAAGACACAGTTCACACAATAGATGAGATCAAATAATTACATATTAATCACTGCTATAGCTCCCATTCCCATGAGGTGCCGTTATTCGTCAGGCCATCGGATCCAAATTATCGGTCTAGCCTATGGGACATCCGATTTACTAGGAAACTAGGTCTCTGCCGTCATCAGGTGAGTGCTGTCATTGTTCTCAAATCAAACTAGAACGAATTACAATTTATCTTGGTTCGAGATCGTGTCTTGTTTACGACAAGCATTTCCGAAAAGGACTTGCAGCCAACAGCTTTTGTGTAAGGTCATTCGGCTAGAAAGCGCTGCGGCATATGAGTTTCTGCGGGGGGAGTCTTTGTTTTGTTCACACTAGATCACATTGAATAATCCGTGTGGGAAGGAAACGGAACGAAACGTTCATTGCTACTATTTTGGTTCCATATAGAGAATCTCAAACGAGCTCCCCGATTATTTTTACTAAACAAATTTTAGCAAATTTTACAACAATCAATGATAAGAATAAGTGTGAAAAATCGTTTTAACATTTACTCAATTAGAGCGAGTTGTAAAGCCCATTGCGTATTTAAATAGACAAAATACGTGGAAAACACCGCCACTTTTGTCATCGCCGTGTTTTTTTACGTCAAAGGATTGTTCTCTGTGACATCACAATGGTTAATATTGAACGTTAAATATCAAAACCAATCAATTATAACTGTTGTGAACTTGTGACGTCGTAACCTTAATGTATGTTTCTCTTGTCACTGGGGTCACGATATCGAACAGCTGTGTACACCATGTGTGTACGATGTGCGAATGGTGTGTGCACGATGAATGTACGATGTGTGCACGCCATATTTGATGCGTTGTGCGGTCACACAACTGTATAACATTGTACTTTTGGCCGTTTGTGCATTGACCTATCTTGTTAAAGCATATTAGTTTCCTTTTTTCTCGCATGAATGTTCTTTTAAACAAATACATCTATCGATAAAAGAACGTATGCAACAAGGGTTCGATTTTTATTGATTAAATCACAGCATCATTCAAACGCACCGATTTTCATATAATAATAATAGTAATATACTGTTATAGCGCCTTATTTGGCTAACATAAGACACACTATAGCGCTTCACAGTACATAGATATGCAATTAATACAATTAGCATATACATTAATTATTACAATTTTTGAGGAATTCGCAGGAGCTGCCTTATCAGGCGCTAACTACTAGTCCTTTGCCACCTGGAAAGTATCTCCCTTTGTGTCTATGCCTGCGTGTGTGCTGGAGATGTATTGAGTTCTTTTTTTTGTAACGTGACCGTGCTTCCAACGGCATCTATTTTAGTGCCACCTCACTTGAATGCTACATCACAGATACCGCAACATCCATCCCATATCATTTTATACTCCACCTGGGTTGTTGAAGTTGTATGGGTAGGAGAAAAGCACTTTCTCTGACATTCCATGCCTGCGACAACTTCGATGATCGAACCCCGGCCGCCTGCGTGGAAGACCGAAGTGTTAACCACTCGACCAATATGGACAGTATACTAAATGTGTAAACGTCTATTCTTGTGGGGATTATAATCTCGCGATGATCGATTTTTTTTGTGAAAATTTAATCCAAAAAAATATTTAAACAACTGAAAAAAGACAGACAGAAACGAAATGGCGACTTCAGTTAACGACCGACCACACCATAACACTACAAACGCAAAAATGGAAAGAGCTCAAATACCGATAACATGAACACAAAACACCACTTACTATCTGCCTGGTCGATTTCTCTGTTATAGTTTATTTCATTCACCTAATCGTTATTAATGATAACAGTTTTCCTAACAAAATTCAATCAATTATTTTTCTGAAATCTGGGTAAAAATGAGTCCACGAATATGATGGATTTAAGAAAAGCTGCGAAAAGTTTGACCCGAAAAATTTAATACGTTCACTCTTTCTAAATAAAAATGTTTAAATGAGAAGTTTGACCGACCTTCACATCGGTAGTATTTAATCAGTCCTATCTTTGTTTGTGAAACAAGTAGAAAGTTCTGAAATACAATTTTGTAAAATGATGTTAATGCCATTCAATCTTTGCTTGACTATTCCGTCTTTGCGTATTGCAGAGTTATCTTCTCTTGGGAGCAGGTATTGATTGTTACGTCATTGGTCTGTGTGAGAAAATTACGTCGTTTTCTCAAAAATTGATGACGTTATTCTCACCAACAAGTGACGTAACAATCAATACCTACTCCCAAGAGAAGATAACTCTGCAATACGCAAAGACGGAACTAACATCTGGATACTCTATAGAAACAATATGGTCACTATTGCACTTTTTTTCTGACGTGGCGTCAACACAAAAATATATCGAAAATGACAACATTGCAGACTATATCAACTCACCACACATATCACAGCAAGCTATGACGTCACACATGATTACGTCACACATTATGAGTAATCACAGAACGTGACGTTGTTCCGTACAATGACTTGTAATACTGATTCATTGTTGAACATTTCATGGTCACAACTAGTGATCCGAACAGATTCTTGATAATGTTTTTTTTGTCAATAACTCCTTAAAAACTAATATTAAGTACAAAATGAAAAATAGGCCTTTTTAATAGAATATGGTTTTTACACTACTTGTGCTACATGGATATAACATGTTTAATTTTACCCATTTTAACTTTTTTAGTTGTTTTTTGATGTGTGTACGGCCCTTTTTATGTTTTGAAATGACCTTGCGTCAAAGGGATGTTAAGTTCGAACAAAAGAACTAGCACTGCCCTCATAATAAAATCCTTCATTATTTTCCTAATAGGGTTTAAAATAGAAGCCAGAGGTATTCCTGGGAATATGTACAGGAGATCAACAGATTAATGGGATGGAAAAGTGAATCAGATAGAGAGGAAAGTTTGTTATAATAGTAAAGTAAATGGAGGGATGGGAATAAAAAATCATCTGATAGAATTTGTAGAAAATAAACAAACGAAAACAAACTACAAACTCCTACTCACAACAACAGAGACCTGGAATGCTATAGGTAAAATTTTATTTTAAAAAATATATGAAAGTTTACTTCCTAACACGCTGTTCAGACTTAAACGGAGTAAACATTAGCAATCTGGTTACTAAATTCTATGATGCTAGTTTGAAGGCATGGGCACATTTGAAATAAAAAATAGTTCTAAATAGAACAATACAAATGTTATCACAGCCATTTTTTGGTAAAGAAAACATACAACTAGGAAGACAACCATTATGTATACGTCCTTTTCAAAAAGTGGAATAACAAAAATATCTGACATATGGGATGTGAAAAGTGGACATTTTATAAATAACCATGAATTATTAAGAAAACTTACTTTTAGACAGAATTGGTTTGCAGAAATCACAAAAATAAAGAAAGCTCTTCCTAGAAAATATATCACAATTATGAAAGGACAACAACTAGATGAAATAAAAATTAAAGAACAAAAAAAATATATTAACAGTAAGTCAGAGATACATGTAGGTGTCTTTAAAATAAATCATTTTAAAATTGTAAAACCATATGAACTAAAACTGTCAACTCTACACAATATCATAGCACCGATTACAAGACCAAAAGCAGAAATTAAATCGAATATTCATTTTCAGAAAGAAATAACTTAGAAAATATGGAAAACTTCAAAAAATACTGACATAGGAATAACAAACAAAATGGAAGTTTTCCATTGGAAAAACATACATAGAATAATATACACTGAAAGCAAATTGCATTTAATGAATAGATCAGATGGTTTATGTCATATGTGTAACACTGAAACTGAAACTCTAGCCCACTTTTTTTTAACTGTATATTTGCAACTCGGGTATTAAATATAATGCATGATAACTTATGCATCGACACTGTATTTGGCACATCAAACCCAATATGCAAAATTAATGAAGAGAAAATGATGCTGGAAGATATTTCGGATAATTTTTTGACCGCTATAACCTACACAGTCATTATTACAAATAAGCGGATCATTTGGAAGGCAAGAAACATAAACAAATTTCAGAACAAAACAACTACTCCCTTATCAGCATTTCGAATCATAAAGAAAATACTAAAAGAAAATATATCATTACACATTGAAATCACACCGGTAGATAAAATGAGGTTGATCATATCAAAATATTGAACACTATTACCAGAATCTTTAACTTTTACTTACAAAACCATATGCAGGTAGCAGTGTACAGTAGCATACGATTGCCATGGGTGATATTTTTATACAATGAATAACCCCTGAAATATAGCATGTATCAAAATTTGAAAAAGAAATCAGCACTAAAATTGGCATATATACATAATGAAGTGGACTATGTGGGCTTCATAATTTTTCAAAAAAAAATCGAATTTGGTTTGAGACTACAGTTTTGGGTATTTACAAATCTGTGTCTACACAACAAAAGCTAGCTTTTCATGCAGTCTATTTTTGTACTCAGCACATGTGTAAATATTGTGAAAAATCCACCGGAATGACCCATGCTAAAACGTGAGTATTTGTTACCGAGTAGGCGATATTTAATTTCAGACAGGTTTTAAGAAAAAAATCTTCTTGCAGGGGTCAAAAGTTGGGTTAAAAATCATGATTTTTTGCATATTTTGGTGTTTTTTGATGTGGTAACCAGTCCAAAACCTGGGGAAAACAGTTTTTGAAAAAAAACAGTCTTCTAAACAAAATGAAATCAAAATGTAGTTTATAAATATGTATATATATGTAGGTGTGTTGTGCAGGTTGAATTCACTATCCATGTTTATGTGAGACATGCCCTTTATGTTTAGGGTCAAGCCATTTCTACTGTACGCTGCTACCGCAGTACGTTTACCGGAAGTAAACATTGGATGTATAATTTAATAATAAAAAGAGACGGATGCAAACAATTTATCCGGATCATTATTACATACTGTTTTAATATATTATTAAATGTTGATATGTATTTAATTATAAGATAAGTGTAGGATAAATATATGAATTGATGAATATATACGTACGTACGTGTATAAGAGTTTAGAGTGCGAACAAAATGTACTTGAAATGAAAAATGAATTATTTCAAGAAAAAAAGAAATATGAGAAAAAAAATGTATTTTGAGTTGTAGCTGGGGAAGCACGTCCCCAGACAACCAACGAATGATGTATACATGAGTAATAACAAATATTTTCAAAAAAAAAATAGCACTGCTCATCATACACATTTGTGACGTCACAAACAATGCCAATAACTCAAATCCATATGACGTCACACTCATGACAACATAACAGACAGTTACCACGTCACACTCATGACAACATAGCAGACAGTTACCACGTCACACTCATGGCGACATAACAGACAAATACCACGTCACACTCATGACGACATCACATACAGTTAACACGTCACACTCATGACAACATAACAGACAGTTACTACGTCACACCCATGACAACATAACAGACAGCTACCACATCAAACTCATGACAATATAACAGACAGTTACCACATCACACTCATGACAACATAACAGACAGTTACCACATCACACTCATGACAATATAACAGACAGCTACCACATCAAACTCATGACAATATAACAGACAGTTACCACGTCACACTCATGACGACATAACAGACAGTTACCGCGTCACACTCATGACAGCAAAACAGACAGTCACCACGTCACAATCATGACGACATCACAGACAGTTACCACGTCACACTCATGACGACATTACAGACCGTTACGACGCTACACACAGCACCACAAAAAATGTTCATCATAACAGTGATAACATTGAAGATTGTAGTCCCATGTGTGTAGATAAATCACACAAACTCCGTTTTAATTAGTGCGTGAACCCTATAAAGTTATCTTTAATGTATATTTAAACCCACAAAACGAGACAAAGTTATCATGGGAAGAAATTTCAATTTGGTGGTGATACAGATATGAGTCAAATTAATGACTTAATACATCAAATTGCATGTCGGGGGACATGGCAATGACGTCCCTGTGAGAGATTCAATTTCATCTGAGTTGGATCATGTCAGGTATTCAAACGTGATTATCACTATGCGTGATCAGTTGAACCTCGTAACTATCCGTTAATTATGACATTTAGATCTTGGTGAGGATTTAGTTAATTTTTAAAAATGTTCTTTAACATATCAAATTTTAATTATACGACAACCACAGGTTATCGTTTTACTAGTACGGTCTGGCCTGTGTAGTAAATCAAACTGATATTACATGTACATTGATATATTATAGTTTTTCTGCTGCTACTGCGCTTTCGTGTCGACGTCCATTACCTAACAGATAAATGTATGGCATAAACCTCAGTAGTATGTATCATTTACATTTGAGATATTTCTATTCGACAGACTTCCAGTTAGGGAACTGCATTGTTTTAAATCCTGACTCATAAAGGCATACATTTAAAACTAATCTACCGTCAAACACATCTGGTAACTGACTGTAAAAAAATAAAACTGTTCCTTCTGTTAACTATATATATGTTCTTTATGCTGTAATTTCAAAACTGTTCTGGTTTACGTCATGTCATGCATACAGAATTTTTTGTTGCATTTTGAATGTCAATGTCGACATTTACCAAGTTCCGTCATAAAAGGTAAATGTCAAACAGTAAAGAAAAATAAGAGATACAATATCCGACTGGATTAAAAACACAAAGTCGTAAATTCTGCAAATAAGAACTGTTGTAGTCATGTTGCTATCCAGAGCAACTGATAATAGTCACGCGCTCATGATAAACACACCAGAATAGTGTCGGTGTTGTGTGTACATTCCCTGTTACTTAGCATCGTTGTGACGGTGGACCATCTCCGTTCCATCACATTGAGATGACGTCACGTTTCAGTACGTCAGTCAGAAAAAACTGAACATTTTAAACTACATCATTTTGTATCTATTCAATAATATACCAAGATTTAGGCTGGATAGTCGTCCGTATACGACATTATTTAGGTGGTAAACACATGTGGTGTGCCATGTAAAATCTAGTATATCACCCTCACTAAGATGATACTGGTGTGTCTTGCACAATTAAATGGATAATTAAGTTTCATTTACAGCCATTTAACATTTAATGTGTGCTTTCACATCATAGCTTTATAGATACTTTATAGTTTCTCTGTCTTTTTGAATATCAGTAGAAATAAACTTAAGGTTTTGTGTTCATAGTGCAAGAGTGGTTTATTAAATCTCAACACATATAATAGGACAATGTGTTGCTCAAGGTATCACATGCCAAATGGTATTGACGATAAGCAAGGCAGCAGATGCGCACTGGGCACATTTTCCAATATAAGTCTTTAAAAACTGGAAATTTTGTGGTCAATGTACATGTTTCCGGGCAAATCATTAGTACACTTATCTCGCTTTTTAACAGCTAGGATAGAACATTTTGTTATCCAAAACATTCTCATAGGAAAGGGCATTAACGGCACCCTAGGCTGAAGAATTCCATATAACGATCGAGTTTTTTGGTGACGAACGTTATTACACAAGCAGTATGAACGTCAACATGATGTTAGACGTAGTTTTACATATCATTCCCTGTATATTACCGCTTTGTGGCCGGCCGTTGTCACTTGTAATCGTCCAAACCGATATGGGGATTATCGCTGAAGGTCATCAAAAGAAACTAATGTCGCGGATATGTCATAGACAGACCCAGCCTTACTGTAGTATATTCTTCGCCGTGTCTGCGTACACATCGCACACAGAAAAAAACGTCAATGATCAAGACACCCGACTGGTATACTTCCTGGATTCCCAGAACAAACCATGTTGTATCTCTCTATGGTAAAAACAAAAGGATCTAAGGATTCATCTATACAGCATCATGTTTAGGATGAGAGGGAGGTTTAACTGTGCACCACCAATCTGTTGTGTACGGTTAAAAGCGTATACTTTGATCGAAATAAATGGATATACATGTAAACTCATTAAAGGGATTTATTACATTTGTACCGTTAAATATAAGAAATTATCAATATAATACAAATATATTCGAAATATTTTACCTTCACGTTGAAGATATCGCTTCCAGGACAAAAAATGAATGACATTTTCTTCGGTATTCAAAGTAAAAAAGATTTTCAGTTTAAGATGTTAAATAAGCGACGATAGAAAACATAGTTTTATGGTACGTCATTGGTATCTACACTATACTTTTTGCGTTAATACACAACTGATACCATACTTATGTGTAGATCATACCGTTAAACAGTAGAATACAATGACATTTAATAATGTTCTAAATACAATAATATGTTGTGATTTTCCCCGCTGACCGTTGAATACTATAATTATAGTACACTCGTATGCAAGTATATACCGATATATTCATGTACCGCATCGGTGAAAAATATTCAACGAAAAACATCAAATACCTAGATAGGATTAAAAATTCACACAATATCGGTATACAGTTTCATTTAAACTCTTATCCTGACTAACCACATGTTTCTAACTCCAAATATTTCGTTACACATTAGCTTCTGATATTTTTCTTTCATACTGTTTTGTTCTCCATAAACCTTTATAAGCAAATAAAACAAAGAAAAACGACGTCGTCAACTTAAGGAGAGAATTGTTCTACTTTGAACGATAAGTAAATTAGATTAAAATGTGTTTATATGAACTCTTTACTTGTTATTAGCTCAATAACTATATAAATGTTGAGTCCTAGTTAGAATAGGTCTGGTTATCTGGTTAAGTTAATCTAGTCAGAATGCAAGGAAGAGTTCAACAATAAAACAATGGACGTGTATTCCTTCGAGTATTTTTCTGAAAACTGAAAGCAAACTTCAATTGATTCTGCACGCAAACGACAGCATTATTAAACCCAGCAAAAGAGAAAAAACATAGAACAAAACAGATCGGTAAAACCGTGCTAAAGTCACTAACATGACTCCGTTTCTTATAGTTTCAACGATATATTAGCAGCAGTGACACTTAGCTTCATAATAACTCAATTTTAAATTTGATCAAGTTTAAATAAGTTATGAAATTGGATTAAATAAAATGTTGTGTGGAGATTTTCTTGTGTTATTTTTTTTTTTATCAAATCGAAACATTCGTCGTAAAATCAAATACAAACTGAAAGCAAAATTGGCCCACGATGTCCAATTGTCTTTTGCTCGTACTGAAGATGGTAACTGCATGGCGTGAAAGGTTCAGGGAACGATATCTCCTCAGAGAACTGGCATCAAATAGTAAAAGGGAATGAACCGCTCACAGCCGTCTCGTATAACTACCAATGGCCGCGAAATTGACATTCAACATTAAAAAACTAACTCCTTTATGAGCTGAACCGAGGTCTGTTTTCGAAATTCAGACAGCATTGCAAATTTCACGTGTTGTTTATGAATCTGGCTAGAACAGATACGTAAGTATTAGTCTTGTCATTGGAATAATGTTAGATCTTACCCTTGTATCATGAACGTTTTTATATCTAAGGACGTATTCTTAAATTGGAAAATAGGTGGTGTCTGTCACGGGTTTACTGATTTGTATAATTAAATAAATCGTTATTGTTGCTATACTGTAGGTCAGGGAACTTGTCGACATTGTAACAGGTAATTAATATTAAAAACATTTGGTATGGCGCAAAGAAATAAATTTACATTTGATATAACACAGATAGATAAATAAACAAACCTAAGGCAGTTTATATAAAGCCCTATCCACTCGAGGTCGCTTTTCAGTATATAATATACAATTCATACTATCAATACTTAAACCAATTTAATTTTTGACGAATTTGTGGTAGCTGCCTCATCAGACATAACGTGTTTACGTAAACTAGCTAACATCGCAAGGCATGTACGGTTATATTCCGGAATGTGTTTTGCTCTGTGTTGCAGTAAGATGATGCTTCAAATCAGATGATAATGGGTTCAACATCACTTAAATGCTACAGAACAGACGCTGCACATCCACTCCAGATAATTTTTTATTCAACATAATTGAGCACGAGACAAAAACTGTCTTTGAAGATTTTTACTATGACTTCGGGAATCGAGCCCATGTCGTCAGTGTAGAATGCCGGAGTGTTAACCACACAATAAAATTCGTCAATGGGTCAATAGTCTATGTTTATTGTCCTGGTGGTAAAGAAGTCCTTGTGAAACATGATAGATCTCGGAGAAATGAAGAATCCCTACAACAAGGGCAATACATATTTCATAATGTCGAAATATAAAAATAGTACAACAGTAATGATTTTCAGTTGGACGCGCCGTTGTTGTCGTCTGCTAAAGTCACTTAGAACTGCTTCCTATTTTTCCTTGAGAGGATCCGAATAAGAAAAATATAACCGTGAAAACTCGAGCGCGTGTGACAAACGCGATGTTTAGTTTCTCCGTCATGTGCTCATTATAGTCTAATCAGATATGCTGTTACATGTATATAGACGTACTTCCTCTAACGGAAGGTCTGCGTAATGACAATACCAAAGCATATCGACATGTTATTTGACAATTATATACGTCCATTGATTTTGCATTTCTTGTTATTGGACATAGGGCCAGGGGGCCAAATGATTAAGGCGTCTGACCCTCTAAGCTTACTATCCCACCACTGGGTCGTGGGTTCGAAGCCTTCGTCAAGTTTATTATTAATTAAAGTCTTCCGACTTATCAGTTACAACATATATACAGTGCAATACAATATATAACCATGCAAACATAATATATCTAGATATTGTATTTGTACAGTATAATAGTGGAGAGTGAACATTTACCACTAATTCAAGCATCTACTCAGGTTTTCCTCTCCTATCAAAACCTAGCTTAGCCTTAAATGAATATAACTGTTCAGGCCGTTAAGCACAAATAATAATAATAATAATAATAATAATAATAATTAAAGGTTCTTATATACAGCTTTATCACAACCTAGTTCGTAGGTCGTCTCAAAGCGGTTCACAAATTAGTATCCGTGGTTATAGGGCCTTTGCAACCAGCCAATATCTTTCTCCCTGGGGAGCACACAGCCGGAGCGGCCATGTCGGCGCTAACAGCTAGCATTCAACAATTCTAGCGCTGCCTAACCACGTTCTCATTTACAGCTGAGTAGACAAACAAACCAATTTTTGAGGTAAAAGTATTTAAGAGAATATACATTTGAAGTTTGTTGTTTGTACTATTATATCTAACAGTCTATGACGTGTACTATCTACTGACTTACCCTGTTGTTTTGACATATTCGCATTTACATGAAATAGGCATGCATTAAGATTTAACATACATGAATATTGACATCATATTGGCATTTTTACATTTAAGTGGACTATGAGTAATCGGTTTTGTTTTTTAAACGTAAATAATGATAAATTGGTCAACAATAGTACGGCTATTTCAACAACAATAACCAGTGCCCGATATACACAGCCATGCAGACGCTGCCGGTGAGTTTTCATTCCCTGTTAGTTTATCAGTCACCAGAGCTACGATTCCGAGTAATATGCAATCTGTTCAATCGCTTAAGTGGTAAACACATCACGACATTTCACGAAAGATTACAAATTGCACTGGATTGAGTCTGAATCCCCGTAGGTAACTACGAGTGTATGGGTGATTTGAAGCATACGCTTGTATTTTTTTTATATCCGACGATTGTGTATCTTTTATTTGAATCGCTACCTGATAATACGGTGGTCGTAAATTAATATCGACTGTCGGATAGAAAATGTCTTTCTTATGTTTGGTGGGTGATTAATGGACACTTTCTTCTCTCTTTCTCGTCCAGATCTACATGTTCCGTTGAACTTTCTGTCGTCTTAAATATGCTCTTCGTCAACATATTCGCTTGTAATTTCTCTTGTCATTTACAGTTTACGTTTGTCAATGTCACAAGTCATCAGAGATCGGGTATATCCCTCTATAACCCTTAACCCTCCAGCACATTTTACTGTTACAAATTTCACAGATTATCAGATATACTTTTCTATCCAAAGGTGATGCACCTCGCTGTAGCGGGTTGTTTTGTCAGGATGAATGGCTTTTCCTACTATCTGGTTTTTAGATGTACTTATTCGGTTGGAGTCGTACATAATGTTGTTTGTCTTTATTTAACTTCTCCGGTAAAGAATGCTACCTGAGTTATTTTATTACCGGTGAAACATTCCACTGATGTCTACATGATATACAAAAGACGAGCGTTCACAATGCCTACATGCTATACAAAAGACGAGCGTTCACAATGCCTTCATGCTATACAAAAGACGAGCGTTCACAATGCCTTCATGCTATACAAAAGACGAGCGTTCACAATGCCTTCATGCTATACAAAAGACGAGCGTTCACAATGCCTTCATGCTATACAAAAGACGAGCGTTCACAATGCCTATCACACGTCTTCTATTTTATTCTGGTAGCAGAAGTTCGATTCCACATCAAAATCTGAACCTCCAATCAATACGATACCATTGCATAGTGCTACCATTAATGAATATTGTAAAGGTTGTCGTCTGTAGAGTGCTACGTCACTTATATAGCATGATGAAGGCTTCTAGCGCAGTGCTCCATAGGTCACACTATATTGGCAACGGGTACACCACTCATTGTTATAACTGACACAAAACGGTAGTGTAGTATATTTTCATGAATAATGTTAACGCTTTTATTATTATTACACTAAATACGTAGTGGGCTATACAAAGAAATATCACCTACTGCTAAAAATATATGTTTGTATATGTTGCAAGGTAGGCTATCAGATATATGGTGCAATGCGTTATGACGTTGATATGCAGCATGGTCCCGTTTATTTGCACACGTAGGTTCAATGACTTCAACTCGAACAATGCTTTGGCTGAATTTTCATACGGCGTGCAACATCATAATAAAGCAATCTTGTGATGGTTGCATTCAAAACACAAATACGTTTATCTATCAATCTGCGAAAGCAATTGCTTTGTTAAGTGGGCGTCAGAATGGCCATTGTGGCGTTGTAATCGTTTGATGATTGTCGGCACACGATTGTATAGCGATGTTCGTTTATACCACTGATGATTTCTAAATGATGCAAAACATTTATTTTTGCTTTTTGGATCAACAAACCACTTTTTTTGATTAAGTGCTTCATTTCCTTGTATTTTTGATATATTGTTTTTATTTTTTCAATTGCTAATTGTACAGAAAAATATACAGCATACTTTGCCAAATTGACCACAAAAATTCTTTCTGGAAAAAACATGGACTATACATTATTAAAAAATTGAAAGGAACTACAACAAAATATAGAGGATCTGTCATAAGTTTCCCTTCTGTTTGGATTTATGATACAACTTTTGGATTTTTAATTTTTTAGAGCGTCTGGTGAGCATCTGGCGAGCAAATATGAAAATTCCAAAACAAATATCATCAATCTAATATCAAGGGAAACGAATGACAGATTCTTTATATCATATAATACAACGTAAACTGTGATATGAAACGAATATTTCGCACTTGGCCGCCACTGAAACGATGAAAATAGCGTCAGCTTCACAATGACGTAACGTCACATTGATTGTTCCTATTCGATTGTGACGTCATTTCCGGGGTAATATTACACACTTTACAAAAAGATAATTTTTGTGATGGCTTTATGACACTGCATAACACGATATTCATATGATAAATTTGATTATTACCTTTCCTACAGGGTCAACGTTCATCTGGTTCTAAATTTAAATGACCAACTCTATGCACATTTAATGGTCTTTCACTGCAATAACCTTTTAACTGTTTCTGAAAAAATATCAGATGTTGGTATTATAATATGCCAGTACCCAGTGTATGCTTTTTAGTGCATGTTTTACATTTTCACGAATCATTATAGTGAATGATCAGAAATGTTCAAATTAAAATTACTACATGTAGAATTTATAATATCAATCGTTCGTAAACATACAGATACTGTGTATATGCCTACCTAACGTCAATACGAAAAGTATTAAAGGGATCCACTTATCCAGGGACTCTTGATAAATATTAAAAGCCGTTGAGTAGCCAATGAAATGCCATACACGAAAGCAGGGATAGCGCCGATTTGTATACAGATTATAATTGGTGTATTAAGCTCAGCGTATGGTAAAGTATAGCAGTACTTTAATATTCCGACTTAATTTTAAGTGCGGCAGGCCAAAATTCGTTTTTAATGCAATCGAACCTTAATACTAGATAAGGCTAGCAATTTGTCATGTACAGCTGTATTTTTATTTAATATTTTCAACGTTAAAATGATGTCACGCAGATAACGTCATTCATATTGATCTTATGTAACGCAAATATCATATATTGAAACTTTGTCATGTTGGTACGCTGTATCTTCTACCATATGGATAAGATGTCATGCAGTTATCTATTGCAATAATTTGATATTCCAAAACACCATCGCTTCACAGAATAAATGGCTGTCGTTTGTGCTGGACTACACACAAATAAAGCGACGTCATAGCTATTTGACGAATGACTCTATCGCCGGCTTGTTTAATACACTTACACGGATGTTTCCTGATTAATGGTTCTGACACCGGGCATATATCACATGAAGTGTGATGAATTTGTAGAAATGATGTAGTTGTCGGACTTTGTGTTTTATCACGCTCTGTCTACGGTAACATTATATCTACCGGCGAGGATCAACATATATAGAAACCCGTCAGGAGACCTACTCTATAGCACATCATCATATAGCTCTGTTTGTCACATTTTTTTTGGATTTACATTTAATAGATAAGCTTTAACGAAAGACTGGGGTGGGCTCGGAATAGGGAACTAAAACGTTTTGGAGATGATATAATAGTCAGTGAAACGAATAATTATTTTATTTTAATATAATGTAATGATGTTTTCACAACAGATCTGTAAGTTAATGGCGCTATACATCATGAATGATTCTACATACAACGTAAGTATACTATTAGGCCAAGTTGTTGAAAAGGCAAAAGGTTGTTTGTTGTGTCTTTGTACACAACCATCAACTGTGTTAAACCATTTCGTATAGCAAATACTTTAGCACAGTAAAATTACAGTCAGAGTTACGAGATTTTACCTGATTTATCGACCAAATTATTTATAGTTAAAAAGACCTCATTAAACATTGATACAATTTATCACCTTTTTAACAATTAATACCATCGAAATAGTGTTTCAAGGAACTGGTATGATCATGAAAAAAACAATATATAACAAATCTTCACTTCTTAATCATCCTACATTATTAATTTGTGTACTCTTTATCATATTTTCGTAAATCAATATATCATAGTGTATTTCCTTTTCATTAAAAGTGCCATTTATAGCTGACATACTCTTTGCTGATGTATATTGTACCTGCATGAACTATGGCATAACAATTAATGTCCACACAGTAAATACTGTTATCTAGTGTTCGTGCAGTAAATACTGTTATCTAGTGTTCGTGCAGTAAATACTGTTATCTAGTGTCCACACAGTAAATACTGTTATCTAGTGTTCATGCAGTATACTGTTATCTAGTGTCCACACAGTAAATACTATTATCTAGTGTTCATGCAGTATACTGTTACAATTATTTTGTATCTAGTGTCCACACAGTATACAGTTGTTTCATGCCTTATCAGTCAACAGTCAAAACTATTTTCCAGAGGAGTTGGGACCCTCCAGATGAACTGTTTCCCGAGGCCGCAGGCCGAGGGAAACAGTTCATTTGGTGGGTCCCAACTCCGAGGGAAAATGGTTTTGACTGTTGACTGATAAGGCATGAAACAACTGTTTTGTTACTTGACCAATGAAAAACCAAAAAGTTCTATGTCGAATGTGATGTTTAGATCTACCGACAGACAACCGTCAACAATCCAGTACCAAAAACGCTTGGTCATCGGGGTGCTTGTAATTATAGGTGCGTTCGATTACCTAACATGTGACCAGTCAACAGTTGCACGTGACCAGTCAACAGTTTCACGTGACCAGTCAACAGTTTCACGTGACCAGTCAACAGTTTTACGGTAGCACACATTAGCTATAGTTCGTTTGGTGAATTGTCTGGGAAACAGTCGAAATTGATTAATATGCATTTATATAGCGAGTCAGGTAACAATATAAACTGTTATCTAGTGTCCACACAGTAAATACTATTATCTAGTGTTCATGCAGTAAATACTTTTATCTAGTGTCCACACAGTAAATAATATTATCTAGTGTCCACACAGTAAATACTATTATCTAGTTTCCACACAGTATATACTATTATCTAGTGTCCACACAGTATACAGTTGTGTCATGCCTTATCAGTCAACAGTCAAAACTTTTTTCCCGAGGAGTTGGGACCCTCTAGATGAACTGTTTCCCGAGGCCTCAGGCCGAGGGAAACAGTTCATTTGGTGGGTCCCAACTCCAAGGGAAAATGGTTTTGACTGTTGACTGATAAGGCATGAAACAACTGTTTTGTTACTTAACAATGAAAAACCAAAAAGTTCTATGTCGAATGTGATGTTTAGGTCTACCGACAGACGACCGTCACATAAATTGTAATTGCATAATCTTATTGTGAACAGTTACACAGTGTAAGACTCGAACCATGGCTGGAAACTCGACATAGGTAGAGGTGTTTATTATGACAGCGAGGTAAAATATCGCCACCTGCAGCACTGTAACTGTCACAGCGAGGCTAAATCTCGTCATGTGTGGCGGTGTTACTGTAAAAGCGAGGTAAATCTCGCCATGTGCGGCAGTGTTACTGTCAGAGCGAGGTTAAATCTCGTCATGTTAAGCGGTGTTACTGTCAGAGCAAGGCTAAATCTCGTCATGTGTACTGGTGTTAGTGTGTGGGCGAGTCTAAATATCGCCAACTGTAGCGGTGTTACTGCCACAGAGATGTTGAATCTCGGCATATGTAGAGGTGTTACTGTCACAGCTAGGCTAAATTTCGACATATGTAGAGGTGTTATTGTCACAGCTAGGCTAAATTTCGCCATATGTAGAGGTGTTACTATCACAGCGAGACTTAATCTCGTCATCTGTAGGTGTGTTACTGTCACAGCTGGGCTAAATCTCACTAAGTGTAGAGATGAAACATAACACAACAGACACAATCCACATAATACTTTTATATTCTGTTTCATTGGGAAAGACTATTACATATTTTGTTAGACAGATATATAACCTGTCGAGAAATGTCAGCTCGTTTTGAAGATGAATTGGAATATCCATGCATGTGACGGTTTAATATATCAGTCTCGTGATTTCATTGAACATGCCATTTGTCAATCTGGTTTCGATTCTAGACCGAAATTCATCACATTCCCAAGGCCAGCCGCTTACAAACACATTATAAAGAAGGAGTGCGACCAAGTATACGGAATATAATCAAAATGTGTTAAAAAAAAAAAAAAAAAAAAAAATCATTGAAACAGTAACGACAAATATTTGAAAAGTCGATGTCATCTTAAAATAAAACACACACAAAAAACATCATCCTTGCATTTTCATACATGTTACCGTGAGTTTTTGTACAAGTGAATTACGTTTAATTTTTGTAAAACACTGGACATGTATACATATTGTTTATTCAGTGCTCGAATACGATAATTTGAACATTATTTAGCATTACGATGAATGATATATGACTCACAGTCTGTTGATATGCATATCCATCATAGATTTTGGTACGGTGTAGAAGTCACGAGAACGGGAAGTGGATAAATTGATATCTTGAAATAAGCATGCAACTTTCTACTGGTTCGATAGACTTTTTTTAAATTTTCAGTAAGCGCCAAAGGGACCTAAAAACTTCAAGTAGTGAAAATCAACAGCGCAAGATACAACGGTAAAATAAACACAGCGTCGACATACAAGGATACAAAACCACTTTGTCGTCTAAATATACCAATAAAAGCAACACATGGGTAAAATATACCAAACGTCAACCGCATGGGGTCAAATATACCAAAATGTCAACACAAGGGTCGAATATACCAAAACGTCAACACAAGTGTTAAATATACCAAAACGTTAACACAAGGGTCAAATATACCAAACGTCAACACAAGGGTCAAATATACCAAATGTCAACACAAGGTTGTGTCACACAAGGGTCGAATATACCAAACGTCAACACAAGCGTCAAATATATCAATCGTTAACACAAGGATCAAATATACCAAAACGTCAACAAAAGCGTCAAATATACCAAACGTTAACACAAGGGTCCAATATATCAAAACGTCAACACAAGGGTCCAATATACCAAAACGTCAACACAAGGGTCAAATATACCAAACGTTAACACAAGTGTCCAATATACCAAAACGTCAACACAAGGCTCCAATATACCGAACGTTAACACAAGGGGCCAATATACCAAAACGTCAACACAAGGCTCCAATATACCGAACGTTAACACAAGGGGCCAATATACCAAAACGTCAACACAAGGCTCCAATATACCGAACGTTAACACAAGGGGCCAATATACCAAAACGTCAACACAAGGCTCCAATATACCGAACGTTAACACAAGGGCCCAATATATCAAAACGTCAACACAAGTGTCCAATATACCAAAACGTCAACACAAGGGTCAAATATACCAAACGTCAACACAAGGGTCAAATATACAAAACGTCAACACAAGGTTGTGTCACACAGGGGTCGAATATACCGAACGTTAACACAAGGGTCCAATATACCAAAACGTCAACACAAGGGTCCAATATACCAAAACGTCAACACAAGGGACGAATATACCAAAACGTCAACACAAGAGTCAAATATACTAAACGTCAACACAAGGATCAAATATACCAAAACGTCAACACAAGGGTCAAATATACCGAACGTTAACACAAGGGTCCAATATAGCAAAACGTCAACACAAGGGTCGAATATACCAAAACGTCAACACAAGGGTCAAATATACAAAACGTTAACATTAGGGTCAAATATACCAAACGTTAACACAGGGGTCAAATATACCAAACGTCAACACAAGGGTCAAATATACCAAACGTTAACATTAGGGTCAAATATACCAAACGTTAACACAGGGGTCAAATATACCAAACGTCAACACAAGGGTCAAATATACCAAACGTTAACACAAGGGTCAAATATACCAAACGTCAACACACAAGGATCAAATATACCAAAACGTCACCACAAGCATCAAATATACCAATCGTTAACACAAGGATCAAATATACCAAAACGTCAACAAAAGCGTCAAATATACCAAACGTTAACATAAGGGTCAAATATACAAATCGTTAACACAAGGATCAAATATACCAAAACGTCAACAAAAGCGTCAAATATACAAAACGTCAACACAAGGATCAAATATACCAAACGTCAACACAAGGGTCAAATATACCAAAACGTCAACAGAAGGATCAAATATACCAAATGTTAACACAAGGGTCAAATATACCAAACGTTAACACAAGGGTCAAATATTCCAAACGTTAACACAAGGGTCAAATATACCAAACGTTAGCACAAGGGTCAAATATACCAAAGCGTCAACACAATGGTCAAATATACCAAACGTTAACACAAGGGTCCAATATACCAAAACGTCAACACACAAGGATCAAATATACTCAAACGTTAACACAGGGGTCGAATATACCAAACGTCAACACAAGAGTTAAATATACTAAACGTCAACACAAGGTTGTGTAACACAGGGTCGAATATACCAAAACGTCAACACAAGGGTCAAATATACCAAAACGTCAACACAGTGGTCGAATATACCAAACGTTAACACAAGGATCAAATATTCCAAACGTTAACACAAGGGTCGAATATACCAAACGTCAACACAAGGGTTAAATATACTAAACGTCAACACAAGGTTGTGTAACACAGGGTCGAATATACCAAAACGTCAACACAAGTGTTAAATATACCAAAACGTTAACACAAGGGTCAAATATACCAAATGTTAACACAATGGTCCAATATACCAAACGTTAACACAATGGTCCAATATACCAAACGTCAACACAAGGGTCAAATATCCCAAACGTTAACACAAGGGTCAAATATACCAAAACGTCAACAGAAGGATCAAATATACCAAATGTTAACACAAGGCTCAAATATACCAAACGTTAACACAAGGGTCAAATAAACCAAAACGTTAACACAAGGGTCGAATATACAAAACGTTAACACAAGGATCAAATATACCAAACGTTAACACAAGGGTCAAATATACCAAACGTTAGCACAAGGGTCAAATATACCAAAGCGTCAACACAATGGTCAAATATACCAAACGTTAACACAAGGGTCGAATATACTAAACGTCAACTCAAGGGTTAAATATACCCAACGTCAACACAAGGGTTAAATATACCAAACGTCAACACAAGGATGTGTCACACAAGGGTCGAATATACCAAAACGTCAACACACGGGTCAAATATACCGAACGTTAACACAGGGGGCAAATATACCAAACGTTAACACGGGGTCAAATATACCAAACGTCAACACAATGGTATACAAAACGTCAACACAAGGATCAAATATACCAAAACGTCAACAAAAGCGTCAAATATACAAAACGTCAACACAAGGATCAAATATACCAAACGTCAACACAAGGGTCAAATATACCAAAACGTCAACACAAGGGTCAAATATACCGAACGTCAACACAAGGGTTAAATATACCAAACGTCAACACAAGGTTGTGTCACACAAGGGTCGAATATACCAAAACGTCAACACACGGGTCAAATATACCGAACGTTAACACAGGGGTCAAATATACCAAACGTTAACACGGGGTCAAATATACCAAACGTCAACACAAGGGTCGAATATATCAAACGTCAACACAAGAGTCAAATATACCAAACGTCAACACAATGGTCCAATATACCAAACTTTAACACAAGGGTCAAATATACCAAACGTTAACACAATGGTCCAATATACCAAACGTTAACACAAGGGTCAAATATACCAAACGTTAACACAGGGGTCAAATATACCAAACGTCAACACAAGGGTCAAATATACCAAACGTCAACACAAGGTTGTGTCACACAAGGGTCGAATATACCAAAACGTCAACACAAATGTCAAATATACCAAACGTCAACACAAGGTTGTGTCACACAAGGGTCGAATATACCAAAACGTCAACACAAATGTCAAATATACCAAACGTCAACACAAGGGTCAAATATACCAAACGTTAACACAGGGGTCAAATATACCAAACGTCAACACAAGGGTCGAATATACCAAACGTCAACACAAGAGTCAAATATACCAAACGTCAACACAATGGTCCAATATACCAAACGTTAACACAAGGGTCAAATATACCAAATGTTAACACAATGGTCCAATATACCAAACGTTAACACAAGGGGTCAAATATACCAAACGTTAACACAAGGGGTCAAATATACCAAACGTCAACACAATGGTCCAATATACCAAACGTTAACATAAGGGTCGAATATACCAAAACGTCAACACAAGGGTCGAATATACTAAAACGTCAACACAAGGGTCAAATATACCAAACATCAACACAAGATTGTGTCACACAAGGGTCGAATATACCAAAACGTCAACACAAATGTCAAATATACCAAAACGTCAACAAAATGGTCAAATATACTAAAAAGGCATCAAAAGGGTCAAATAAACCAGGGTCAATACACAACGCCAAATTAAACCAAATGTTCAACATGCAAAAACATAGTATATTACAGCGTCAATAAACACAGATAAAATATACCACAGCGTCAACAAAAGAAGAAAGCATATCACAGCGCCAGCAAAAAAATACTTGATATACAATAGCGTAAAAAATACCAAAGGGGCGACATTTAGGGTAAAATATACCAAAATGTCAGTATTTACGGGTAAAATATACCGAAGCGTCATCATTCACAGGTAAAATATTACCAAGCGTCAATACTTAACGGTTCAAAAGTACCCAAATGTCGGCATTCACGATCATAATATACAAAACTGGCAACATTCACGGGTAAAATATACCAAAGCGCCATCATTCATTGGTAAAATATTCTCACGGTTCAAAATTACCCAAACGTCGGCATTCACGAGTATAATATACCACCAAACTGTCAACATTCACGAGTATAATATACCAAACTGTCAACATTAACGGGTAAAATATACCAAACTGTCAACATTAACGGGTAAAATGCTGTATACCAAAGTGTCATCAATAAACGGTAAAATAAACTGATGATGAGTCCTGATTGATACATGTTGCGTCCTTGAAAGACAAATTTGCTAAATGATGCAATAAAATATTTACTTTTTTAGCTTTGTGGAACTTCAAATGGAATTTTCCAAACGGTGCTACCTTTCTCTATAATTCTAGTGATTATTATATGCCAACATTATATGGTTAAGTCACATTCAAGATAAATATACAACAGAACACCAAATCAAAACAAACGACATCGGGAACCCGTACATAACGCCGGCAATACTGTTCGATGATAGGACAATTAAGGTGACATTGTTTTCCGTAAATATCAGGCAATGTTTATATCGATCGGGTTTTACGTGTTCTGTTAAGGCTTCTCGATCTTTCCGTAGACGATGAAGACAGGATAACGAGTATGAGGGATAAAGTATGTAGTGGGGTATAAAACGGATAAACAGTGGAACAGATCGGAGCGGTCTGTCTCAAAACCTATTTTAATTCTAACACTTTCGGATACAGTTCCTGTACGAATGATGATTGTGCCAACCTTTCAAGCTCCCGCTGCGTGGATGTGACAATCGATAGAATGATGGTGGTGGAGGTTGTGGTAGGAGGGGGTCTTATTTATATTGATAAGGGTTTGAATATAGTTTTTGAAGTACTTTCGAACATCTCATAAAAGAAACGTAGGCTATCCACCATCTATTTTATCTATTTTCTAACCCTATATTTTGCGTTGCCATTTACGTAAAGTGTCTTTATTATTCTAGGTCCACGGGCTACCATCTGAAGTCCAATTCGACGTTAGTAGATAGTGGTTAGTACCATGAGATTTTCTATCCTGTCAACCATTCATGTTCCTTTAACCTAGGACATATACGTTCTGATATTACAGCAGTGTTCGCTTCAACGATAAACTCCTTTTGATTTGTGCTGTTCCTACGTACATTAAGTGAATAAAAGGAAATTTAAAAAAAAAAAGATATTAGACAACGATTATTGGAAACTGTTTCTTATGTAATGAATGATTTCCCCAACATTTCCTACGGGATGACGACAGTCAGACCTGACTCCATATACTGTATTTTACACTAAAAAACTACATTACTTTCAAGTCGTTTTTGTATTTCAAATTTCAGAAAACTCAAAGGCTTCGACGTTTTGGCAAAATCTGTTTCATGATTATGATTGATGACGCTGCTTCATACGGTTCATTTTCATTCCCTCGCTTCACCTATTGGCTGCTATGGATATCAAATTGTATAAAAACGGTGAAAGTTATCTCCATCACCTTATTAAGCTAATTCTAAGCATCAAGATAAGGGAAAACAATAATGAACATCAGCATTTTGAATAATTTCGGAATTATAGCCGAAACAACTAACAAACATGGACGTATTCAGGATTCTATATTCCTGACTGTTCCGTGTTGGTATAATATTTTATGTACATCTAGACTTATGTTATGAACATCTAGACTTATGTTTTGTACATCCTGACTTATGTTTTGTACACCCAGACTTATTTCATGCACATCCAGACTTATTTTATGTACATCCAGAATTATTTTATGTATATCCAGATTTATGTAATGTACATCCAGACTTATGTTATGTATATCTAGACTCATGTTTTGTACATCCAGACTTATGTTTTGTACATCCAGACTTATTTTATGTTCATCCAGACTTATTTTATGTACATCCAGACTTATGTTATGTACATCCAGACTTATGTTATGTACATCCAGACTTATTTCATGTACATCCATACTTATTTTATGTACATTCAGACTTATGTTATACACATCCAGACTTATTTTATGTTCATCCAGACGTATGGTATGTACATCCATACTTATTTTATGTACATTCAGACTTATGTTATGTACATCCAGACTTATTTTATGTGCATCCAGACTTATGTTATGTACATCCAGACTTATTTCATGTACATCCATACTTATTTTATGTACATTCAGACTTATTTTATGTATATCCAGACTTATGTTATGTACATCCAGACTTATGTTATGTACATCCAGACTTATTTTAACATCTAAGTCTGTTTAATGACCTATCCCTGCGCCGGAGCAACCCAATGACGGAAATAAAGCGTAACCACTAAAACGTCAAGCCTTCAACTTGGCAAAATGACGTTTCATAAAACAAATGATCTTGACAATGGGATCCCTACAAGAGTAAGAATCTGCACAATCTTCATTGTATATCCAAATTTGACGTATAAGATCGTTGATAACAGGATCCTAACGTACTATTAAAAAATTCCACCTTACCTTGTCAACAAACTAAGCACGTGCCAGCGTTGGGTTCAAATGAATTACTGTTGAAATTTTCTGATTGGTCGGTTATCGGTTTCGAATTCAATTTCATGTTCAGTATATCAACTTAAAACGACATATCATAAAGTTAATTATCAATAAAATTATCATAAAAAGAAAATGATTACGATACATCTTCTGACAACAATAATTGTCGTAAGTGGGTGAAAGTGAACATTTTAAAAATGAACAAGTAACAAAAATTTGTATTGTAGAATCCACACAAGAAACCAATTTGAAACGTAACGAATTGGATCCTTGCTTGGCTTATCATTATTGGTTTTTTTATTTGCCAGGAATATCAGATAATTGTGGTGCCTTTTTTAACTCTCTGTAGTTGTTGGTGTGGCTTTATATAAATGTTGTGGCTGAATCTGCTCGTGTCATAATCTTCCCGATTCAATTGAAGTGCTTGTATACAGTAATACAGGAACCGTAGGAGCAATAACCAATGTATTTAGTCTCGGAGCTCGGGCACTTTTAGGTCCTCCCGAAGGTCTATTTATCAAGAAAATCTAAATTTTCTGACGTTATGTGATAAGGTAAGGTTAACGACACTCCCGGCGGAACAAAAAGTACAATTTCTATTGAGTTAGAGAGAAGTTTCTGATTCCGCTTTTGGGTAAAAATGTGAAATTACACACTTCTATGTTTTGTATTCACAAACTTATTATGCATTTATACAATTGTTTTTTGTTATTTTGGCTCTAGTTAACAATGGAAGTATCATCAATGTGTTCGCACATTCGTATGCCCTCTATACACTAAGGTATTGAGGTTTTTTCTAAAGTTAAAAGGTCATATGACCTGAGGGACCCAAATGGGAAACCTAGGATACTGAGACATTGTGGACGAGAGTAACTTATGTGCATCTTTTCAATGATAAAAAAAGAATACGCAGAATGTTTTGATACAAATGATGATTGAAACATTCTTTTCATGTGAAGCCGAGCTTTATAAATCAATACGAATGAAGATGATGATAAGTTTATTTCACACAATGTATATGTGTAACTATGTTGGATGAATTACCATATTAAATATTCATCCCTGGTATCCTCAAATAGAATTGTACAAGTTGATGCTTGGCTTAAGAAGTTATTTTCTACATTATTGTACAGGAAGTATGTAAGTAAAGGGAGAAAAACTCCATGATATGTGTTCACATTACCTCCCCTTATAGGTCTAGGTGAAAGGTTAAATCGAGTTTGTTTTTTCTCAATAATGTTTTCAAAGTTGATGAATAATCGTTTTAAATAAAATGCCCTTTCCTGTATCTTTTCCATTTTCCTGGTGTTGGTAATATTGCAAAAGTGCCAGGCTAGTGAACAATAATTGAAATTTGATAAGATGACAGATTTAAAAATAGTGAGTTTGGCCTTCTTAGCAATCTGATTAAAATCATGTTACATGGCTTCGTTAACTTCGTACTGCGCCTGAACATCTGAGTGTGCCGCGGTCAGGGTCACGTTCAGGTGACCATTATATTTATAAATACTCATTAAATTTTGACCAATCAGAGACCCTCTTTCAATAGGTCGCTCGGAGTTGTAACAAATATGGCGGACATTGATGAGAATGATGCGAAAGTTCTGAAGTTATTTGACATTGATCGTCTGAAACCCGAGCAGAAAAGATATTCGAAGCTTTATTAGAGAAGAAAGACTGTATGGCAGAGTTGCCTACGCAATTATTACCCAATGGGTACGTTTTCCTTGGCGTCGTAGAAACGTCAGTCCCCGCCGCCATATTTGCTTTGGAAAACTAATCTGTTCGATACCCCTCGCTATTTATCAATCAACCATGATATTCCGATTCGCTGGCAAACTTTTGCCAGCGCGCCTCTGATTGGTTCATCTAAAGGTCACTTGAACGTGACCCTGACCGCGGCACATTCAGATGTTCAGGCGGAGCCATGTAACAGATGATTTTAATCAGATTGGCCTTCTTAGATAAAAATGTACCAATTCTTTTCAACACATATAATTTTTTTGAGGCCTTCCTACAAATATTGGATACATGGATGTTAAAACAAAGGACATTGTCTATATCTACACCTAAATGTTTTACAGTGCCTTCACAAGGTATATTTTGGTTTTCAACATTAAAATTTTTAAGATGCTGACTAGACGTTTTCCCAATAATGATGTCTCGAAATTGTTTAGGATTTGCTTTCATGCCATTTCTTGAAAACAATCCAATTGAAATTTTTCTTCTTTCCACTCGTGTACACATTGGCGGGTTTCCATTTCCCGAGGCCACACCAGTACGAAGTGTTTCTATAAGAATGTTTTCACGTCGTCTGCCTCCTTTTAACAGTCGCGAGTATAGCTTTCTCCCTATAAGTAGATACATACCAAGTGATCTAAGATCCCATGTACAAATCAGCCGATCCACTTAATACAAATTAGCTGACATAACCAGCCGCGCTAAAAGTGCAGCCTTACTGGGGAAATTAAGGTTCTCTAGTCGGATTCGCTATGAAGTGTTTATCGCATGCAGTGCATCAGGCACTCCGTTTCTTGTCTGGCTCAAATCTTTCTTTTACAATGGCATTTAAGTATACTATGATATATTGAATTATTCTGTATTGTTTTTTCGATTATATGTATACAGAACTCCAGCTGACATTTAGATGAAAACTTCAATCCATACCCCCATTTAATAGATCGTACCGATTTCGATGTAAGAGTACTCTCACCTAGTTGTTGCAATCTACAGGATGCAATTCGTATCGTTTATCTATATTCTCATAAAAATCCTTTCACAGGGAACAAATCAGGGAAACACATATTTGGAGATATTCAAATAAGTTTACTTTTTTAGACTTATCCATTTTAATTAAAAAATGTTAACTTGCTTATTGTCGATACGGTTAATTAAGCAAGACACTAAATCATTAACTTCTTAATATTCAATCCTGTCGGGTAGCGGGTTGTATGTGTTTACGTCCTATTTAAAGCTATAGTAATGTAAGAACGTGCCAGATTGTAGTGATGGAGAAGATGGACATTTCTTACAGATTAATTAAATTGTATATCTCTTTAGGAATGTGTGCAGTTCAATGTTTTCTTTTTCTCTGGGAATCTTTTCTCCATCACTAAACTCTGGCACTATCGTGCTACTTATATAATTTTATCGCACCTCGGACAAAAATGTCCAAAAAACATTGGTTTAGAGCTGTCACGTGGTGACCCTCTAATTTTCAATAAATCTTACTGACCCTCTATGGTTCCGTAGAGGGTCAGTAACTGACTATATAACTAATGATGTTTATATGTGTACATGTCTGTCATCTTTTAATGTTAAACGCCCTGAAGTGATTTCCGATAGGGTCGATAAGACGCCCTACACATGTTTTATGATAGATAGCAATAATTCTATAATTGTTTGACTAATGGGCAGAATGATAATGTTTTATGATAGATAGCAATAATTCTATAATTGTTTGACTAATGGGCAGAATGATAATGTTTTATGATAAATATAACAGATGAGTAGTTGATAGACAAATCACCGTATGTGATATCGAGGAACACTTTGAGCACATGATTTCTCTAAAAACACATTTTCAAATCGTAACATTTCTAAGATTCCCTTGAAGCTAATGAAACTAGACGTTTATTTCGATAGGGGTTGCATTGTGTTGATAAATGGATCCCTATAGAGTATTTACATTGGTGACTTAAACGAGTAATGTCTTATTGATTTTATAAGGAAATGTTAGCGTGGAATGTAGTGTTACATGTTTCCTATACCAGTTCTTGTTCAGAAAGGTCATTGACACATTGTGCATTGTTTTCTTGCGGGTTCGAGTCACGTAGCGACACTGTGTTGCATCCTTGAGCAAGATGTTTTACTCCGCTTGTTCCAGTCTACTCAGCTGCAAATGAGTAATTGGTTGGGCAGCGCTAGAATTGTTGAATGCTAGCTGTGAGCGCCGAAATAGCAACACCGGTTGTATGCTCCCCGAATTATCATTATTATTATGTTTTGAGGACTATGATATGTTTACACACTCGATGTTTCAGGTATAGGACTGGCGTCAAGCCTTGTAACAATAGCAAGTATATAGGTGCAATCCGTATGGACTTGTCCAAGGCTTTTGATTGCATCACTCATGGATTGTTGCTGGGGAAACTACGAACATATGGGGTTGATAAACCCTGTACATACCTCATTAATAGCAGTTACCTCAGCAACAGATTACAGCAGACTAGAATTGGGTCCATCTGCAGTGTTTGGGAGCCGATGAGGAAGGGTGTTCCTCAGGGCTCGATACTTGGACCGATAATGTTTGATACATTTTTAAATGATATTTGTATGTGTTTAAAAATAGTCTTTATAATTACGCTGATGACAACACATTATTCTACATCAGTGATGTTGCATCTAATGTAAAAGATGTTTTAGAAGATGAAAGTAAAATTTCAATTGAATGGTTTTCAAGAAATGGCATGAAAGCAAATCCTAAATAATTTCAAGCCATCATTATTGGGACAACGCATAGTCAGCATCATTAAACCTTTTAGGTGTAGATATGGACAGTCTTATCAAATTTTAATTATTGTCCACTAGCCTGGTACTTTTGTAATATAACCAACTCGAGGAAAATGGAAAAGATACAGGAAAGGGCATTTTATTTAAAACGATTATTCATCAGCTTTAAAAACATTATTGAGAAAACACAAATTCGATTTCACCTTTCACCTAGACCTATAAGGGGAGGTAATGTTAACACATATGATGGAGTTTTCTGCCTTTTACAGTAACTTGCTGTATCTGTTTTACTATTATGTATGACCTGTATGCAGTTCAGTGCTTTATGATTGTATATTATCTCACGTAGCATATTTTAAATAAAATGCTTCTAGCTCCCCAATTTTTTTTTAGTTTATATTGTCATTGTCCCTATTTCAAATCACACTATATTAGTGTATACCCGGTCAAATTTTACACTTTGCTATATTAGCAGGTATGTATAGTACACTGTCATGGTGCTTTACCCTCAGATAGTAATACTTGTGTAACATACTAGTATTCATTATGTACCTCCAGTTTATAAATTTAACTTCAAATGCTACCTGTCTGTGATTACTTATGTGCTGCTTTGCCTTTTTACCTTTATCGGTTTTACTTGCTTAATTATCCTGTGATATTTTCTTGCTATTTTCTTAAGTAGCTTTGAATTTACCTGCATGCTGTTTATCCATGTTATTTCTGATTTGTATCCCTTTTTGTCGCAAAAATAGCACTACAGTGCTAATGTTTTAGATATGCCACGTTAAAGAAACATTCTTGTATCTTATATCTTATAGTAGAACATGAGGGATACTAAAATTACGTACTACAAACTAAGTCAGCTATTCGTAGTATGTTCATTGTAAAACCACGTAAGCGTTTGAGAACAGGAGAGGCGTTCTCTATATCAGGATATTTTTGTGTATATTTATCAAGTAAACGAAAAAAAAAAAAAAATACAAAAGTATACCACAGCGTCAACATATAAGGCCAAAAATCTTAAACTAGATTCGATTTGAACGACGCCGAGGATATATCTAAATAAAAGGCAACACTGCATGAACAGGAAGGGGGTAAAACAAAAAACCAAGTATGATGGGTGTGATGTTATGTCGTGTATAGTGTTTTATATGGCATGGAAAGATCAGCGAACACATTATATCAGCCATGACACTACTCTGTATTTATTCTCACTTCCGGTTACATACATAATACGGATTGACATAATCTATAGGAATTATAGTAACTGAACGATACTACATCTCTCTCCATTTTAGAGTTAGAATTATTATAGATAACAATTGCAATTTACAATCTGACAATTAAATTGAAAACTAGATATATATATGAATTGACTAGAACAATGTTTATGATCAATGTCTGTATTATGCAATGTGTGACACTATGGGTTTACCCAATAGTTAACTTAATTAATTAATGTGATAAATTTATGTTAGATTCATCCTATATTTGGATTGTAAGTCGTGCGCTAGTCGGGGTCAGTATTGGGTTAGGTAGCAGTAGCCTAAAGGGTATATGTAATACTTAGAGTAATTATAGTCACATATGTATGTACCAAATGTCTATGATGACAGGTTTATAGGTATGAGGACAGATGATAGCTGTGGGCAATGAGATAACATAGGTACTGGAAAACGTATTTAACAGTGTGCATCCCATATTCAGGGAGTCGGGCATCAGCCATGAAAGGAACAGGTCAATTTGGACCCAGGTTCAGACAGACAGAGTATGGGCTGTGTGGCCATGGTTCGGCACAGGCCTAGTTACTTAGCTCGAAGTCAGAGACACAACGTGAAGTATTACCATACGTAGGTGAAATGTTGTAACCACCTGTACATGTACTTGTAATGTGATTGTTGATGAACGTCTATGAATAAACACTACTATTATCAACCGTACGTGTGTTTACGGCTGCTGTGTTACAAATGTCTGTATACGTACTATGCAGTACCCAATAAACTTCAAAACTTTCAACATTGTATCTAACTGGGGTTTTTTCTTTTCACAACATAGTGTATTAACAATTAGAAATGGATTTCAGTTATCACTGACAAGACTCAGAAGTCTTAAAGACCAGCGGGGATTATTATGCCCCTAGCACAGCATGGTCATTTTTAAAACAATACATGATCTTTGATTCCGGAGTTGGGTTTCTTCTCCTTTGTGCTCCTTCTAGGTTGACTGTTCTGACCATGACGTTGCCTGATATTGGTTCGGGTTGGCACAATCTGTGGTGACAGGTTGGACTTTTCCTGTTTCCTTTCAGGCGACTCTGGTGATTCCACGGACGGCCACGGAATCTCCTCTTCAATAGATTCCGTGACATCCGGATACACTTTTCCTTTGAGACGCTCAGTTACTTTTTTCATCCGCAATGAGTTCCTGGTCACGTGCCCCGTAACCGTTGACATCGGACCCTTTTTTATAAATCACTGTCGCGGGTTTCGGCGAAAGTTTATTTCCTTTGTCGTCATATCTGACTAGCACCGTATCACCAACAGATATATCCTTACTGTTGTTACAATTCCTTTCATCAGCGTAAGATTTCATAGCAAATTTCTGGTCACTATCCCTTTCTCTCACAGAGACATCTGTCGCTAATGTTTTCAACAGTTCATAGTTGTGCATACTGGGAAGTTTTGTTTTGGTTCGCGACAAAAGATCAGACGGTAAGGCATTTTCCCTGTAGTGACGTGTGGCGTGGCATGATACTGACGTAGAAATTTGTATATTTCCTGTTTCCAATTCCTGTTTTCAAGGGTAGCAGCGCGTACAACTTTCATGAGTGGCTTATTGAAATCTTCAGCCTGAGCATTGACCCTAGGCCCCCGTGGAGTCACTCCTGTCATCAAACCCCATGCTTTCAGCATACCGCCGGAACTGTTCATAGTTGAAGGGACTTCCGTTGTCACTCTTCACTATCTTAGGTGTTCCAAACAAACTAAGTACCTTATCAAGTACCGGAATTGTCACGTTCGCCGACAGAGAGCGTGTTATCTCTACTACCGGGTATCGTGAGTATTCGTCTATGATGACCAATAAATACTCCCCTGTTGGCAATGGTCCACAGAAATCCATACTAATGTTCTCCCAAGGTCCTGTGGGAAGTCCGATATTTTCAGTGATTCCATGCTTTTCTTTTCCGTTGTAAGGATTTGACAGGCCATACAATCCTTAAATACTGTCTCCACCCTGGCATCAATTACAGGGAACCACACCTTTGATCAAAGGAATGTCTTGGTTTTAGCGATCCCCTGGTGCCCTTCATGTGCAAGACTTATTGCTGTCTCTCAACATGACAGGTATCACAGTTCTTGTATCCCTCAGTAGAATATTGTCAGAGTGTACCGTCAGTTCATCCCAGACTGCCCTTAATGCTGTCAACTCTTCCATGTCATACTTATCATCAGATCTCAGCTGTTTCATTTCATACCACCTCCCTGTCCTAGTATATTCTATAGCCTTTTGAAGAGTGGGACTTCCAAGAGTTGCTTCCCTTATCTGATCCAGTGATATAGCCTTTGGTACAGCCTCAGTCATGATGACGTTTACAAACTCCTCAGCTATCTTCTGTTCCTGTGAACTTTGTTTCAGAGGTCTGTCTTTTAGTGGATGTCTGGACATGTAATCACCTATATTGCTATCACCAGGCTCATACGTTATTGAAAACTTATAGGGTTGTAACCGTAGATTCCATCGCTCAATCCGGAGACTTGGCAGCTTGGTCTTTTGCTAGATGTTCTCAAGTGGTTTATGATCAGTGATCGCAGTGAAATTTGACAGTCCTCGTAGATATAGGTCAAAGTGTTCTCACGCCCACACAACTGCAAGCGCTTCTCGCTCTATCTGACTGTATCGCGACGCAACTGAAGTAAGAGCGCGACTCGCGTAACACACTATTTTATCCTGTACTAATACCGTTCCAAATCCAAATGGGCTGGAATCCACTCGGACCTCCACTGACTTGTCTGGATCATAATATGCCATGACTGTGTCGCTAGATAGGCTACGTTTCAGTTCAACAAAAGCTTTCTCGTGCTTCTCATTCCAAGTCCATGGTGCATATTTGTGTGTAAGCTCTCTCAGTGGTTCACATATATCAGCATATCCTTTAACGAATCTTGCACAATAATTCGCCATCCCCCTGAAGCTCCGCAGCTCCTTAACATTATGAGGTTCCTCAACTTCATCTACGGTTCTCACTTTCTCAGTGTTGGGTGAAATATCCTGTGCTCCAATTACCACACCAAAGAATGTTATTTTGTCCTTTCTGAATTTTGGACCATTTAAAGTTGGACCACTGTCACGCAGCCTTTGAAGTACTTTCTGTAGAGCTATATCATGCTCCTTCCTGTTCCGACCATACACAAGAATATCGTCTGAGATGTTCCGTGCCCCTTCAATGTTCCGTATGGCTTCCTGAAATAGCTCAGAGGCTGAAGATATATGTACCGAAATTGAGCCTCTTATATCTGTATATTTCCATGTGGGTGTTGAATGTTGTGATGTACCGTGACTCGGGCTCCAGCTTAAGTTGATAATAGCCACTACGCATATCCAATTGACTGAATACTTCTAAACCATTCAAATCCACAATGAGCTCTTCAATAGTAGGTAGAGTGTGTTGTTCCCTATATATGGCTTTGTTGACCTCCCTCATATCTATGCATAATCTATGCATCAGGATTCCTTTTGGGGGGCACATCTGGGTCTATGTGAAGCTTGACTTGTCGGTTTCGAAGCTTTTCTATCCCTTTAAATAGATATGGGAACTTACGTTCCACGTTCTCTAGCTCCTGGCGAACCTGATTCACTTTTATTTTAATCACCGACATATTGCTGGCTGTAGGGTAACCCATGATAGAGCCAAGATTCTTTCCTTTCACAACATAGAACTCTATAATGTCAAACTCTGACTTGGTATCGACATGTAAATTACAAGTCCCATTACTTTGAGAGTACCACTGTTACCATATGGAACTAGTCGTCCCTGGTTCTTAGTCTTCATCAGAGCGGGTCGTCCTATACAGTTATAGTCTGATTCGTCGAGAATGTTGACAGAGGATCCACTATCCACAAGGAGCTTAAGTTGTCTCCCCTCTGTGTTTACATTTATGAATGGCCCTTTTACAGCATAGACATGTTCATCGTTACCTGCTAGATTCACCCCATAGCAGTAACTATCATCACTGTCCTCCTTTGTCTCAGTGTCCACAGCGTTTGCTTTCCTTTTATACCTGTTTTCATTTGTCCCTTTTTCCTTGGACTCCTTTTACATTTTACGTAAGTGACCCTTCGTCTTACACCCGTGACACTCACGACCTCTTGCTGGACATGGACCATCTCTTTGTAGAAACTTACCTCCACAATTCCTAAACGAATTGTTACTGTTTTGGCGTTGTTGTCCTCTGCATCGATATCCTCCTCGAGTATTACCATTATTTTGTCGGCCTCCTCTTGACTGCCGAGACACATAATTTACCGACTGTCCTTCCATTGCCTGAGCTTGCGTATCGGAGAGTTCCATTGCTTTGCTGAGCTTGATAATATCCTCCAACCTTTTTTCCGGTTCCCTCAGTGCTCTTCTCCTGAGTTGATTTGAACGGCAATGTTGAATTAATTGTGATAAAATTTCTTCGTTTAATTCAGCGAAGTCAGTCTCTTGCCACTGTACGTAATTCATTTACAGATTCATCTAAGGATTGTCCCTCCTTTTGTTTACACGACCAAAATTTGTAGATTTCCATTTGTGTATTTTTCCTAGAAGGGAAATAATCTTCAAGCAGTTTTTTGGTATCCGCGTAGGACGTTCCTGTTGCAGGGGTTTTCTCCGCAAGGTGTACATCATATACTGTCTCACCAACATAATGCAGCAGCAATGCCCGTTTTTCTGTCATCATCATCCGTATCGTCAATTTCCATTGCTACGAACAGATTTTCCAAACGACCAGTCCATCGGTCCAACTTCGCTATCGAATGCCGGAAATATTGGCAAACGTTCCATGATCCCGTCCTCGTCGCCAATGTGATGTTATGTCGTGTATAGTGTGGATGGCATGGATAGATCAGCGAACACATATATATTAGCCATGGCACTACTCTGTATTTATTCTCACTTCCGGTTACATACATATTACGGATTGACATAATCTATAGGAATTCCATTAACGGAACGATACCACAAAAGGTATTTCCTGCTCGTCATGTGACATCTGTCACGAGTCTTTGTGTAAAATCCAAGAGAGTATTACGGTCAACTAGGATGAAATGAATAAGTCTTATTTATGTTGGTTTCTGAACCCTTTTAAGTTAGATAACAATGATGTTTTGAACAAACGTAGACTCACAACAAAGATTGAAGCCTTTCACATGAAATTACCCTAGCTAAGCAGTTTAGTTAGGAAAATGTGGACGAACAAATCAGACAACTGGACTGCCAACAACAATAAAATAGGAGCAGGTAAAATGTATTATCATGTGCTTAAACAAAAGGTAGCGAACCAATTGTACACGGGATAAAAAAAAATCATCTGGAGATGTGAAAACAACTGTTAATGGTCCAATAGGACGTGCTAAGACATAGTGGCATGCATATTATACAGGGGTAGATAATGAGAACAGTATAACGAAACGATATGGTATGTTTGGTAACCCGTTAGAGAACCATTAAGTATGTAATTTCACAACATGACGTTAAGCCACAAAATGAACAACATTACGATTCACAACGTATTAATGTGTACAAACAGCAATTAAGAGGAAATAAAACCTACAAGAATAAACATAAAGGTTTGTTTACAAGTCGGCAAGCGACGGGAAAACAGGATCACATGACAAATAAGAGACCGCAAAACATGTCAGGTCTGTTTGTAATGAACCCCTATAAACTCTTAACACGTGCCGCCGGACGAGCCGAGTTTTGTTTAACTCGATTTGAATGTTGGCATGACATCAAGACAACGCGGGAACACTTTTTCATCAGGAGAAGAAACTTTATCACTCCTATTTTTTTAAAAAGAAATGAACGCTAACGTTTGAAAACAAATGATATCGATTTAACGCTGCACTGGTTACTGAATTAAGCACTACCTGTACCATGCTCTCTAACGGCGCGACGTGACAACAAACAGGTCAGAGAGGAGTCGACGGATGACCTTTGTTTGACACCTGTCACTGTTAATTTGCATCGAGCACGTGACTTCTCTACTTCAATACCCTTTGACAAAATTTAAAAGATAAAATTAATCTGATTTCATGCATTGTGCCTGCACAGCACTCAATCCACGCGCATTGCACCGCTGCTTTCTATCTATTATCAACGAATTCAAGTTTGATTGACAAATTCAATTTTAATTGACACTATTTGATTTTAATTGACAAATTCAATTTTAATTGACACTATTTGCTCTGTTTGAAGTGCTTCCCAGCATTTGTTGTCAAATTCATTTCTCATTGTGAATTTTATTGGTTTTAAGACGTCTTTCAATGTCGTTTATTGACTGATAATGTGTTGCTTTTGACCTTAATTTCTTTAATTATTGCAGAGACATGAATGCGTTTGCCATATCTGGAATTAATTTGTCATTAATTGAAGTGCCATGTAAGAGAATAACTTAAGAATTAAACGTCCTATATCAATAGTTACATGTCCTGCATAGTAAAAGAGGAGTCTTTTCATATTGTAGTAAAATTGTTCAATGTTTTATTTATACATGGGGGCTAGTGTACAATCCAGTTTTGTGGTAAAATTTAAAATGTGTCATATTGACAATCACGTTTACAACTTCGGGAAATTCGGACAAAATCTTGTTACAAGCATTATTCGATGCACAATACGTATGAGTAAATTCACTAACAGGAGGCCCAAACATGTGTTTGTATTATAGGTGATTGCTAACTACCTTCGGAAATGGGCCTGGACCTAATAATAGTCCGAACCTAATCTAAACCTGGACCTGATAATAGTCCGACCCTCATCTAAACCTGGACCTGATAATAGTCCGACCCTCATTTAAAATCGTTTACATTTCTCCTATTACACGTCTTTTGTATCCAGTTAAGCGTCCTTTTAACATCAAATGTTATAAAAAGGTTGTATGATGTGTTCGTGAATGCTGGAGCGGGTATGCTGTTGTATTTCCCGCTTTGCAAGAGCGTGGATCTGATGCCGACTTTATAGTGCCACCTTACCATGCTGTGCCGACTTTATAGTGCTACCTTACCATGCTGTGCTGACTTTTGAGTGCTACCTTACCGTGGCGTGAACACTTTAGAGTACCATCTTACCATGACGTGAACACTTTAGAGTGCCATCTTACCATGCCGTGAACACGTTTGAGTGCTACCTTACCATGCTGTGCTGACTTTTGAGTGCTACCTTACCATGCCGTGAACACTTTAGAGTGCCATCTTACCATGCCGTGAACACTTTAGAGTGCTACCTAACCATGACGTGAACACTTTAGAGTGCTACCTTACCATGGCGTGCCGACTTTTGAGTGCCACTTTACCATGCCGTGCCGACTTAACAGTGCCGCCATACAATGCCGTGCCGATTTTAGGGTACCACCTTACCATGGCGTGCCGACTTTTAAATGCTACCTTACAATGCCGTGCCGACTTTAGGGTACCACCTTACCATGGCATGCCGACTTTAGAGTGCCATCTCACCATGACAAAGGCAAAACGGGTCATTAACGTTTACTATATATAACGGAACGTCTAGCAGAGAGCAGCAAGTACCATTTTTTTATTAGGCTTGTTTCCGTCAGGGGAGATATCTCAACCGTCATACACTCTCGGACGAACGCTTAATACCAAAGCAAATCGCAAGGTATTGCTAAGAAAGGCGTTAGTAAACAGAAAAGTAGTAAGGAATGAGAGAAATGTGAAAATCCCATTTTTTGCAATGGTTGCAACAGATGAATTCTGATCATATTATGTCCTCGATAAGAGGGCGAAAAAGCATATCTCCAATTCTGTACGGGGCTTCGCCATTAACTGCCACTCATGATAGCTGTCGATACCAGCAGGGATAATCTTTTCTGCATACTCGACTAGCAGGGGCGCCTCTTATTTTGTAATCTTAACAAATGAGGTACATTGACCATCTACATGTTACTTCCCACAGTTCATGAAGACAGGATTTCCAAAATCAGCAAACTGTTCACAGCGTTCGACTTTCAAGTAGGTTAAAAACAGGATCCCAGCTTGACACAAAAACATACCAATAGCTGACGAGACGAACTAACAAGATGAAAGGCACCATAACCCACCAGACAAAGCAATCCGCCCATTAATATTTAATCACAATAATCGTTATACCAGATCAGTTGTTTTGCCCGTATTTTGTTATGGACACATTACATGAAATAATGTCCACTGCCAGCGTGATTTAGTCGTCAGTTAAAGTATGAAATACACACAGAGGCACGATGTATTACGAATATTACGAAATTACTTTGGCTAAACGGTCCCAGCTTCATTATTTAATTATAGGCCAATATGGTTGTTGATAACCTACATATTCCCATTAAAGCATTTTTACAGGACGTGTAATTGACTCATATGTAATAATCCCGAAAAACGCTTGTGTTCTTCCTAATTTATTTGTACTTGAATATCGATAAAATGGAGGACATTTCACTTGAATCGCATCATCCTCCTATCAAATATACTTTAATCCAAACCATTTGGTAATAATGTTAGCCATGGATAGGTTCGTGTAATCTGGTGCTGTCACATCCAATTAACACCGAATTTGTTATATCTTATAATGGTACGGCCATACTCTTCCACACAACGCAAAGATAGTGTTCATAGTCCTAATACGATCAGACAGCTCTAGGTATCAAACTTTTACATATGAGATATCTCTGTTTTGAGATGGCAGTGCTAGTCAGAAATATAGAACGGAAAGGAATTGAAAGAGACAGAGTCCGGGGAATCAGCTTAAATTTGCGAGCTTGCACGATATATGTACTAATTTGTGCGAGCTAACACAGAACATGGTGTACTTAGTGAGAGTTAGCATGATCAATTAGTGCTTTGCAAGAGTTAACACGATACATGTAGTATTTTGTGAGAGTAAGCACGATACAAATAGTACTTAGAGTAATCACGATACAATTAGTACTTAGAGTAAGCACGATACAGTTAGTACTAAGTGAGAGCCAACACGATAACTGTAGTACTTTGTTAGAGATAGCAGGATACAAGTAGTTCTTAGTGAGAGCTTACACGATAACTGTAGTACTTTTTTAGAGTAAGCACAATACAAGTAGTACTTAGTGAGATTTAGAACGATAACTGTAGTACTTTGTTAGAGTTAGCGCGATACAAGTAGTTCTTAGTGAGAGCTTACACGATAACTGTAGTACTTTGTTAGAGTAAGCACAATACAAGTAGTACTTAGTGAGAGTTAGAACGATAACTGTAGTACTTTGTTAGAGTTAGCACGATACAAGTAGTTCTTAGTGAGAGCTTACACGATAACTGTAGTACTTTGTTAGAGTAAGCACGATACAAGTAGGACTTAGTGAGAGCTAACATGATAACTGCAGTAATTTGTTAGAGTAAGCACGATACAAGTGGTACTTAGTGAGAGCTAACACGATACCTGTAGTACTTTGTTAGAGTAAGCACGATACAAGTAGTACTTAGTGAGAGTTAGAACGATAACTGCAGTACTTTGTTAGAGTAAGCACAATACAAATAGTACTTTGTGAGAGCTAACACGATAACTGTAGTACTTTAATTTGTTGCCAGCTAGTTCAGTTTACACCTGGGAGGAAATGAAGCATAATACATCGTGTTTAAAATTGCAGAGGTTATTTTCAGATCGACGTTAGGCATCATGGTAAACTCGTGACCAGTCTATACTATATGAACTTACCCCGTTTTCACGACGAAAGTAAAGGTAACTTATGCCTGCTACGATAAATGATAACAGTTTGAAATATACGGTAGAAACTAGATTGCTAGATTGTCAGCTAATTAGATGAAAGAAGTACTTGGCGAACTCCTGTTTCCCATTACATTTGATTTATCTAAATGACTTCTCACACGGTGTCAGTACGTGGTAAATTCACGAGCTACTACTAATCTACCAGTGTTATAGGTTTTTACTTCACGTTTGTGTACGTCTGTATAGAATTTCGATATGTTGGAAGTCAAGGTTTTTTTCTGCTTAGATACATCAATGCCAATTTCATTTCAGTAATAATTACCATAACTTTAGTATGCATATACAATACCTACACCCATCTTTGTAGCCCAAAAACAAAAGATTCAAATATCCCTACCTCCCTACCGTGACGTAACCTATATCTCGATGACAGAGCCATGGAGTGATTTCCCTTCCTCTTCCTTTTATGGCGCCTGCTGCATGCTGACGCCCGGAGCTTGCTCCAATTCAAAACTTTGTTTTGTCGGTTTGGTTTGAGTGTCAACTCATATTTTTGCGCAGTTTGTGTGCCTTTTACCCATCTGCCCTTATTGATATAACTAATTGTTGTTGAAAATTATTTTTGTGCCTTTTACGGCCGGTTATTTTACTCCACGTGTGCCGGTGGTGTGCCACGGTCCGCCATTATCGTGGGTTAATTTCCGACCTCTGTTTATTTCGGTGACGGTTGTTTGTTTCGGCAAACGTTATTTATTTTAACCGTTTTCTGATTTATATTACGGGTGAAATTCTTTCTACGTTGCGTACTTTGTACTATCGTATTTTATCCTTATTTTCCCGTTTTATCTGCTTGTAAATTTTTTGTTTACGTTCGCTTTGGAGGGTATGTCTCGGTCGGGACAGCGACGAGGTAGTGCTCATGGGTGTTCCCATTTCTTTGTGGAACGGGACCCTCATGATGCCTGTCCCAGGTGTCGTCCTTGCAGTGAGGTTTCGCCTTGTGAACTTTGTTCACAGTCAAAATCTCAGGGCAAGGACTTCATTGTTCCAAAGCTACCCTCAACTTACCGTAAGACAGATTCGTCTGTTTCTTCCGGTAAGCGAGGGAAGCAGAGAGGTAGGGGTCGTGCCACCAGCTCTCTGGGGTCTGGTGGTACTGTCTCTGTTCCTGTCTCGGGGGGTCTTGCTTCGGCAAGTCCCTCTCGTGAGCAGGGGGTGGCCCTTCCTGTCCAGGAACTCCCTGGAGTAGGGGAGGGGCAGCCTGACCCTGGCTTGGCACAGCCAAGGGTCGAATTGGCCGGGAACGCCCGTAAGCTTTCGCGCTTGCCTTCGGGTAGGGACTACCGGCCGCCGGTCACTGACTCTGTCAGTGATCCCGGCATTCCAGGTGGTGCTGTCGTTGGGGACAGTCTTGGTGCCGGGCCTGTTCTTTCGGGTTCAGGTCCTGGTGTGACAACAGACTTTCTTTCGGGATTGTCTGTGTCTACCGGGATTAGTGACGCGCAGCTCACTAATCCCGGCATCAATGCTGGTCAGGCATACCCTCCCGGTCAGTTACCCGGACCCGGTCCTATTAGGTCCGGTCCCGAGTTTCATTCTTCTGGGAACCTGGGGGGTTTCCCCCCAGGGGTTGGGTTTGCTGGACAGGGGGCCGGTTTCCGGCCTCCGTTTTCCCCTGGCTTAGGGTATACGGGTGCCTGCGGGCAACCATCCTTGGGCCGCCCTTACCAGCCTGCGGATGGTTTTGGGTTGCGGCAGCATCCCGGCAGTTACGGGCTTAGCCCGTACATGTCCGGGTTTCCACCTGGAGGGAGTGGCGGTCCACCTTCGCCCTTTGGGCAAGTTGGCCAGCCCCAGTCTCAGGCAGGCCAGTTTGGCCAGTTCTGGGGTCACTCCCAGCCCGCGGGACCTTTCCCCTATCCTCCGGGATATGGGTTTAACCCCATGGCATTTCCGTCATGGAATCCTTGGGGTTTGGTCTCTCCCTCGCGGAGACGTGTTAGCANAGCGCTGGCAGCTTTACAGGTGTCATCCCTCGTCAATGTCTTGTTGGCTAGGCGGTTTTCAGTTTTGAAAAATCGCCCGGTCGATGAGCCTTACCGTTCCAGACTGTTGACTGCCCCCTTCTCAGGGTCCACTCTTTTTGGAGGGGCCCTTCCTTCTGTTCAGAAGGATTTGAAGGAGGACTCGGTCGCCTCTGCACTTCTGGTGAAGAGGATTCAGGCTGAGAAGGCCAGTACCTCGCAGGGGTCAGCGCCTCCTAAGAAGAAGGCTAAACCTTCGGCTTCGCAGTCCTCTGCGCAGCCCAAGTATAAGCCTCCCTTCAAGGGCAACAAATGGAAGGGTAAGAAGGGTAAGAACCCTCCTGGGAGTAAGAAGAAGGGTTCCTGACTCTCTTCTTCCCTCCTTGGTCGTGTCAGACGACGAGTTTGGCCGGGAGGACTGCAGTCCTCTCGGCTCAAGCTTAGGTCCTTCTCCCGCAGGATTAGGCTTCGGGTCAGCAGACGATTCTCTTGCCTGGCAAGGTCTCGATCTGCCTCGACCAGATCTTCCTGTGGGGGGTCGTCTTTCTGCTTTCCTTCCAGAGTGGAAGGAAATTACGGAAGACGCATGGACCTTGTCTGTGATCAAGGAGGGGTTAGGCATTCCGCTAGTGCGGGATCCGCCCTTAGCGTCAGAGCCAATCTTTTTTCCTCCACCGGGGGATCCGGAAAAGGCTCTGGCGCTCCAGGAGGAAGTAAGGACCATGCTTTCCAAGGGCGCGGTCGAGGAGGTTCCTATGTCGGGATGCACTCCCGGGTTCTACTCCAGAATGTTTCTGGTTCGGAAGAAGTCCGGGGCGTGGCGTCCCATCATAGATCTAAGTGCCTTCAACAAGCACGTAGATTCTCCTCACTTCAAGATGGAGACTCCTCGGGGTATTATCGCCTCCGTGAGAGAGGGAATGTGGGCGACTTCAGTAGATCTAAAGGACGCCTACTTCCACATCCCCATCAAGAAGTCGGCACGGAAGTACCTCCGTTTTACTTGCAACGGAAAGGTCTTCCAGTTCCGGGCCATGCCGTTCGGGCTCACGACTGCACCTTTGGTTTTCACCAAGCTGCTGCAGGTGGTCGTGGGATTCCTGCACTCTCGAGGAATAGATGTTCACATCTATTTCGACGACTCCCTCATGCTCCACCTAGTGAGAGAGTCTCTGGTACAGGTCACCCGGTTGGTTCTGAAACTCTTACTCAAGGTCGGCTTCATTCCTTCCAGAGAAAAGTCGGAGGTTTCCCCATCTCAGGATTTTGTTTTTCTGGGGAACCGTTTCAATACGGTTCAGGGCATCGCCCTTCCACCGATGGAGAAGTTCGAGAAGGCCAGGGCTTTTGCTCTGACCTTTATCGGCCGGTCTCAAGTCCAGGTACGTTGGTTTCTCAGTTTTCTGGGATATCTCAACGCCCTGGCCGATGTGGTCCCCTTAGGGAGACTTCACATCAGGCCTCTCCAGATGTTTCTCCTTGCCAACTGGGTCCCTTCTTCAAGGGATTGGGAAGCCTTGCTTCCTCTGAACCAGTCGGTCAAGGAGTACGCACGCTGGTGGACTCATCAGGACAATGTTCTCCGAGGGGTTCCTTTGTCCAAGCCAGTTCCCACTATGACCCTGTACACGGATGCATCCATGACAGGGTGGGGAGCTTATCTCGACGGGCGTTGCCAGTCGGGGGAGTGGTCTGGGGAACAGCTCTCGGAGCACAGCAATGTGCTCGAGATGAGGGCTGTTCTGTTGGCTCTGCAGTCTTTTCGGGAGATCCTGCATTCCAAGGTGGTTTGTGTGGCTACGGACAACACTACGGTTGTCGCGTATCTGGAGAGACAGGGGGGAACCAGGTCTCACACCCTGTGTGCCCTCGCTATCCGCATTCTGCTTCTATGTCAGGAAATGCAGTTGACAATTTGTGTCAAGCATCTGCCAGGCAGGTTGAATGTTCTGGCGGATACTCTTTCCAGGCGCCGCCAGCCGGTTTTGACAGAGTGGCAACTGAATCCCTCGATTTTCGTGGGAATTTGTCAGGTGTGGGACAGGCCTCACATAGACCTGTTCGCCACTTCACTGAACAATCAGTTGCCAACGTTTGTCTCTCCGGTACCAGATCCAAGGGCTTGGGCCGTGGACGCTCTGTCTCTGGATTGGGAGGGAATGCATGCATATGCATTCCCACCCTTCAACATGGTGGGCAGGGTGCTGCAGAAGTTTCGGGAGCATCAGTGTTCCCTCCTCCTGATAGCGCCCCTGTGGCCGAGGCAGCCTTGGTTTCCGGAGCTTTTGTCGCTTCTGGTGGAAGAGCCCCTGGCTCTTCCTCTCAGAGCGAACCTCCTTCGCCAGCCTCGTTCCAGGACGATGCACTCTCGTCCGGAGATCCTCCACCTTCACGCGTGGAAGCTATCTCAGGAGGCCTCGCTCAGGCGGGCTTTTCTAGGGACGTGTCAGATCGCATCGCTCGATCAATTAGGGCTTCCTCATCTGCCGTCTACCAGTCACGATGGAAGATTTACTGTGATTGGTGTGTCGGCAGGAAGGTTGATCCGATCAAGGCTACTGTCCAGGTGATTGCGGACTTCCTTCTTTGGCTGTTTAGGGACCGCAATCTTGCCCCTGGCACTATCGCTGGTTATCGCACGGCCATTGCTAGTGTTCTCTCTGTTCATGGTAGGTCGGAGGTAGGCTCGTCCTCCTCTCTTTCTGCCTTGATTAGGGGGTTTGGGTTGGACAGGCCTAGGGTCCGGCAGTTGGCTCCGCAGTGGAATTTGCCACTGGTGCTCGAATCGCTGATGCGGGCACCTTATGAGCCTTTAGCGTCTGCCTCCTTGAAGTTTGTTACTTACAAGGTGGTATTCCTTGTTGCCCTGGCCTCAGGTCGAAGGAGGAGTGAGATTCATGCCTTGTCTTCTCACCCCTCTTGCCTCCGATGGTCCAGGAATTACTCTGCCGTTACCCTTCTCACTGATCCTGCCTTTATGGCTAAGAATCAGGTTCCTGGCTTCTCGCCCGATCCGATTAAGATTCCGTCTTTGACTGCCTTCGTTGGAGCTGAGGAACGGGATAGGTTGCTCTGTCCCTGTCGGGCGCTTAGGTTTTACCTCGATAAAACCAGGGGGGGGCGAGGTCCTCGATCTCGTCTGTTTTTGCCCATTAAGCAGGGTCAACAGGATATCTCTTCTCAGTCAGTGTCTAGATGGATCTGTCAGGTCATCAAGTACGGTTACGACCACTCGGATGATCAGGTTCGGGCGTTGTATAAGGTGAGAGCTCATGAGATCAGGGCCCTTGCTGCGTCATGGGCCCTCCTCAATGGGTCCCCCTTTCAGGAGGTCATGTCCGCAGCTTTCTGGCGCGGACAGACTACCTTCACGGATTTTTATCTCCGGTCCTTGGCCTCTCATTCTGATGGATTGTATTCCCTTGGACCGGTGGTGGTTGCACAGTCTGTGGCTGTTCCTCCACAGTAATTCAGTGATTTTAAATAGTATGCTATCAGGCACCACGGTGGTACACCTGCTCGTTTCACGGGGAGGTTTTCCATTTTTTAATTACTTTCGGGGCTTTATTAGGGGGGTTCCTTGAACCTTTTCCCTACCTTGAGCATGTCTCGAGTTTGTTCCGTCAGCCTGGTCTGCCTGGATTCGAAGCCTCCACTACGGTAAGACGAATTCGCATACTAAAGTTATGGTAATTATTACTGAAATGAAATTGAGGTTTTTGAAGTAAAACCAATTTTCATGATGTAATACTTACCATAACTTTATGGAGTCCCACCCTGTATTCCTCCCCTTGCCTCCTCATCCTGGCTGCCTTTAGGCTCCATAAAAGGGGGTTTGAGGAAGGGAGATCACTCCGTGGCTCTGTCATCGAGATATAGGTTACGTCACGGTAGGGAGGTAGGGATATTTGAATCTTTTGTTTTTGGGCTACAAAGATGGGTGTAGGTATTGTATATGCATACTAAAGTTATGGTAAGTATTACATCATGAAAATTGGTTTTACTTCAAAAACCTCAAGCTATCTATTCAAAAGCGCAGTTTTGAAAATCTAATATTCTTATTCAGAAAAAAAAAATGTCTGACAGTGTCGAAAATATCCCAAAATTCTTAAAAATCATACATCTACCTTCATTCAACGTATACGTAGATACCGTAGGCCAGTGTACGACAATATCCTTGACCTTGTCCTCACAAGCATGAGTGTACATCGGAAGACCCGACGACATCATACACCTTTCAAACACTGTTAGCAATAAGGAGTCCTAGTTGCACTACGTGTCTATATCTAACAGTAAAATGTTCCCATTGTTTCGATAACCCAAATTCTTAATAGGTGCCTCCTTTATGTTAGTATTAACGTGGACAATCAGACCCCGATGTTGGCCGAAACTTGTAATTGAAATTGATTCTGGAACAAAAAGAATTATTTGCTCTTGCCAAAAGTTGAAAATTTGTAACTTTATAACAGGTTTGTACACACTTTTCATTCCCTTATCCGCTGTATTCTACACATATTTGGGAACGTAAATGAACGTAACACTGATACACACACAGGTGACTGTACCTTTAAATGTTGGTATTATATACAATAATTCAAAAATGAATTTCACTGCATCATACAGCTGTTTCGTCCTACTATTGAATTCATCGGTGATGTTAGGGCCAAAATGTTGGAGAAACAGTCACTTGTTGTGACGTGACTACAAACGATATATCCTAAGCTCTATTGGTAGAACACATGACTAGTTCTATGTGTTCGATCCCTGGCGGCGGTGCCTAGACGTCGGTTGCGTTGGCGTATGGCAATATTCTTGACCTTGTCCTCACAAGCACGAGACCCGACGACAGGGTTTTTCGAAGGGCTGGTTAAAAATATGTACATTTCTTACAGATAGGTAATACCGTTATATTCTAGTTAGCTAAATTTAGGATAACCTTGATTGAAGTCTCAAACAACAAACGTCAAACCTATGGCCATTTTTCACCTTTTGGTTGTTCCCTAATCATTTTCTTTTTGTTTGTGACTAAAAAAAAAAAAAAAAAAAAATGTTATGTCAATGCTAAATTCATAAACAAATTTAATTTTGATAACATTGTCTGTCCTGTTCAGTCAGTCGGGTGACAGGTGACTTGTATAAATGTATTGACACACATATAAGTCGTGTACAATTAGAAAATTTGTCAAAGAAAAAATAAAACATTTCTTTATATAAAACAGTATTGAAGACCATGTTGCAGGCAAAATATACGAACATTAAATTAAATTAGAGCACCGATTCCCAACGGCATTTGTATTTCATTACTTTCCAGAGGTTCTCCTGAAGATCTGTGACACAGCGAAATGCTATGGGAATCGATCTCCGAATAAGCCGGGAAACAACAAAAGGCTTTGGGAATCAGTCTCCTTGAGAATTTTCAATTTTCGTATCATACACCAGGGGCCAGAGGGGTTAAGTTAGCACCCCATGCTGCCAAAGTGTGCCTCATTTTATCATAAGTATGGACCTTCTAGAACATATTTCAGTTGGCCACCCCTCTGGGAAATCCACCGGGGATTTTTTGTGGGGTCATATATAACCTTACCTTGGCAAATAAATGTGATTTTGAATAAAGGGGGTAGGGGTCCAGAAAGTGTCCATCATCATCATATGAAAAATCCGATGGTATATATAGATCATGTATGCATCACTTAAAATTTTGGTATATAAAGTTTACAGTTTGCCCTCCACTCTAAAGGTCAAATCAAGGTCTAAGGTCAAATAACCTTTTATTAGGTTAGTGTAGTAGACATTATCTCTTGAGGTTAGTGACATAATTATTGAAGTGTATAGAATTAATGGTATAACTCTCAATGAATTGTTTTGTTTGAGTAGTTGCATATTATTAATTTTATACTTTGGATTTGTTGCTTTTTTTGTAGTATTCCTAATGTAGACGTAGATTTGATATTTGTTACTAATAATGAACTGAGGAAAATATTGTAGAATCAAGTTATATCCTTGATGTTACAGTTAATGTGTACTGCTGTGTACAATATCACCAGAATAATGTTCATATCTACTAGGTGACTCCAAAACTTTGATTTTATGAATAAGTTTGGAAAGTAAAACTGTGATATTTGTTACTATTAATGAACTGAAGAAATTTTGTAGAATCAAGTTATGTCCTTGATGTTACAGTAAAAGTGTACTGCTGTGTACAATATCACCAGAATAATGTTCGTATCTACTAGGTGACTCCAAAACTTTGATTTTATGAATAAGTTTGGAAAGTAAAACTGTGATGGAAAGCGTACTTACGTATGTTTCATAATGTAATGTGTAACAGGCAACTTTGGTCAGATTTGAAGAAAAGCTTCAAATGCAGTTCAGTGTGTTATAGAATGAGACTTTTTATATGACACAAACATGGTCCACTAGCTGTATTATTATGCCTCGTCTATATAACAGCAGATTTGATTGGATCATGTTGATTACATGACTTTAAAATAAAATATTTTGTTTCCCTCTCATTATAGTTTCCCCTGGTCATATTTCCTACATTTGGGGCCTCTATTATCCCTGAGTTTTTGATTGATTAAAACAGAAAAATCAATGATTTATATTATTATTTTGTAAATTAGTATATGTATTCCTGATCAATTATGTTTCCCTCAAGCTCTGCTGTTATTTATCTAAGGGAAACAAAGATTCATGTTTCCCTATATCAAAATGGAAAGAAATGTGCCGAATTTGATTTTCTTGTAAAATATACTTGCCAACTCTCCCTATTTTGGAGGGAGACCCAATTCGGACACTAAAATTGAGCATTTTCAACCACTGCATTTGCTATTCCTATTTTCTAAGCTCTGATGATTTCATTTGAAAGAACGGCTCTAGAGATGTCATTTTAAAAAGTTGTTTTCATTTAGGGTGTACATACACGCATTTTAGTTATGCTTTTAATTCTGAGCATGCATTTTCCATGATTTTTTTTTATTATGTTGGTAAAATTATGCTTTACACATGAATAAATTGACTGTGACCTTGTTTCCATTAACTGAGAGTTTTTTGAGAAAAGAACATTTGTGTCTAAATTTCACATGATGAACATACACAGAAACGATTACAATTAACTCCCTTGCTGAAGTATGAAAATGGGTATTTGAGTATAATGATACTCCATGTTGCTGTAATCAGGGATAATTTAAAGTCATTGCAGTGCTATATATGGTTTTGATTTTTAAATCTATTGTCTACTAAACATAGTGCTAATAATTAGAGACAGACAGTGAGATTGAGGATGTTTGATAGGGTGCTTGTAGTTACATTTATAGTACACACATATTTTCTATGTTTACAAAGCAATTTATCGTCAAGTGTAAAATAGGTTCTGCTGTTAAGGGCACAAAAATATAAGAATGAGTAGTTAGTTCAAAGTTCACTTGCATATTTCATTTTGGAACAAAAAACAAGGATGGCATATATTTGATATGCAGCTTATTATAATAGTTATTATTACTGAAGGAATCAAATGTCAAATTTAGTTCTTAAATCTATGATATTTTCCTGGATTTCTTTTCACTTTACAATTTGCCAAAACAAGACCGATTGTATAAACAAATTGATAGTAGTTTCCATTTTATTGTGAGTTTTGACTTTGTTTAATTTCTACAATTTATACTGCATCAGGAAAACTCCTTAAACTGTTAGTGAATAGTAGTTTCACATTAACAGTTTAGGTATTACTAAGTAAAGAAATCATAATCACTCGACACATATTCACAAAAAGTAGTTTTAAATATTTGTGTCATGAACAGACATGGTTTGTTTTTGTGTAGATGGGATACCTTTTGACGTTTGTGATAGTGAAATAATAAATGGATGTGTATTAATTAGAGAGGAAACATGTTGATCCTTTGTGTTTGTCTTTACTTTATTTCCTTCTTTAAGTATCGATTATTTGGATAGACGATCATGGTTTATCTTTTTGTATGCCATCATTTGTCATGCGGTAAAGAAATAATATAACAGTTATTTGGATTTGATAATGTCTGCCTCATAATCCATACGACCTCCAACAAATGTTCTTGCAATGCATCAGTGTTGTTGTATACGTAGTTATTTATGCATTGAGATATCAGATCACTGAATAATTAGTACACGGTTTATCCTATATCATAATTACATGTGAAGGGCTAAATTTACACTAGGCGAATATAGATTTTATCAGTGTAGGGCAAAAATTCCCAGTATATAATATTACTTCATTTTGGAAGTTAATATTCACACCATTGAATACAAAATAACTTATCACCATTCTGGTATGAACACATTCACAGATCCTGATAAAAAGGACATTATCCGTCCTGGACATAATGTATTAGGAACAATTTAGGACAATAATATTAAACAAAAATTAGATTCTCATGTTTGACTTTTGAATTTTGACCTTTGACCTTGATATGATCTTGGCAGTAGCGTCAAACAAAAATGTATAACTTTTGAAAGTATGGCCAATGCATACTCAACATATAACTACCATCCATTAATGGGACGAATGACTATAACATAAGTTACACCCATTTTTGCACCCCTACCCCCAGAATCTGTAATTCCATTCTATATAACAATATGCATAACAAAGTGGCCACCATTTCCCCACTCACTAAATTACAAGGAAATACTTCTACAAAATATTGATATGTTACCCATGGCACCAATGAAACAAGTTATTTGATCAATTTCTGTATTTTTGTTGAATGTACAATAAAGAATTAAGAGTGACTCGGAAAAAAACCGATACCTTTTACTGTTATTTGACCTTTGTCTTTGATTTGACCTTTAGAATGGAATTCAAACTGTAAACGTTATATACAGGATACAATCTGTTGTAGTTAGGTTGTTAAAAAAACATATGCATTTACTGTACAGCTCGGTTGTCTCACAACCTGAAAGGATGCAATGCCACACATGTTTGACATACTGTGATACAATGCCACACGTGCTTGACATATTGTGATACAATGCCACACGTGTTTGACATACTCGGATACAATGCCACACGTTTTTGACATACTGTGATACAATGCCACACGAGTTTGACATACTGTGATACAATGCCACACGAGTTTGACATACTGTGATACAATGCCACGCGTGTTTGACATACTTGGATACAATGCCACACACGTTTGACATACTGTGATACAATGCCACGCGTGTTTGACATACTTGGATACAATGCCACACACGTTTGACATACTGTGATACAATGCCACGCGTGTTTGACATACTTGGATACAATGCCACACGTGTTTGACATAATGTGATACAATGCCACACATGTTTGACACACTTGGATACAATGCCACACATGTTTGTCATACTGTGATACAATGCCACACATGTTTGACACACTGTGATACAATGCCACACATGTTTGACCTACTGTGATACAATGCCACACGTGTTTGACATAATGTGATACAATGCCACACGTGTTTGACATATTGTGAGACAATGCCACACATGTTTGACATACTGTGTTACAATGCCACACATGTTTGACATACTGCGATACAATGCCACACATGTTTGACATACTTTGATACAATGCCCCACATGTTTGACATACTGTGATACAATGCAACACATGTTTGACATACTGTGATACAACGCCACACATGTTTGACATACTGTGATAGAATGCCACACATGTTTGACATACTGTGCTACAATGCCACACGTGTTTGACATATTGTGATACAATACCACACGTGTTTGACATACTGTGATACAATACCACACGTGTTTGACATACTGTGATACAATGACACACATGTTTGACATACTGTTACTGAGGTCAGTTATTCCCACTGATCCTAAATAGTCAATATATCTCCGATCAGTCCTGGATACAATGCCACACGTGTTTGACATATTGTGATACAATGCAACACGTGTTTGACATACTTGGATACAATGCCACACACGTTTGACATACTGTGATACAATGCCACACAGGTTTGACATACTTGGATACAATGCCACCCATGTTTGACATACTGTGATACAATGCTACACATGTTTGACATACTGTGATACGATGCCACACATGTTTGACATACTGTGATACACTGCCACACATGTTTGACATACTGTGATAACATGCCACACATGTTTGACATACTTGGATAGAATGCCACACATGTTTGACATACTGTGCTACAATGCCACACGTGTTTGACATATTGTGAGACAATGCCACACATGTTTGACATACTTGGATAGAATGCCACACATGTTTGACATACTGTGCTACAATGCCACACGTGTTTGACATATTGTGAGACAATGCCACACATGTTTGACATACTGTGTTACAATGCCACACATGTTTGACATACTTGGATAGAATGCCACACATGTTTGACATACTGTGCTACAATGCCACACGTGTTTGACATATTGTGAGACAATGCCACACATGTTTGACATACTGCGATACAATGCCACACATGTTTGACATACTGCGATACAATGCCACACATGTTTGACATACTGGGATACAATGCCACACATGTTTGACATACTGTGATACAATGCCACACATGTTTGACATACTGTTACTGAGGTCAGTTATTCCCACTGATCCTAAATAGTCAATATATCTCCGATCAGTCCTGGAGGACGTCTCAGATGTACTTTTTTCTTATAATACAGTGTGCTATATTTCTTATCTCAAAAAACTCTCATCCACTGTTTTTCTACCCAGGTCATTTAGTGGAACATTTCCATGAGATGTTAACAAAGATGACAAGAAAGGACACGTTTGGGACCCATAGACGTGTTTGTTCTGTGAAGTAGGTCAAGCCATACACGGGTTTTCTCCCAGCTCTCTCGTGTTCGCCTTCAAACATTGTTGACATTATCTTGTTCTGTCTTTATTTGTGAATTTAATTGGAAGGTTTCATTTAAAAAAAAACTCTTAAATAGCTTTCATGGGCACAATACTCACATTTGTACGTGATGACGTTTGAGTAAGTGGAGGACAGGCTAGTAGTGAGAAAGGCTCAGTGGGAAGTTTGTCGTTAATTACAGCTGTGGGATTGTGCGATGCTTCGTTACGACAAACTGTACCGTATATGTTTGTGTTATCCGTCTGTCAATAACAATGTTGGTATGCCAAATACAAGATATAAAAATAAATGTGGAGAACGAAGGATTGAATCTCGGAAAAAAAGAAGCATTGGTTTATTATCAAGTTAGAACAAGTTGATGCTTGTTGATTTCGAGATAGCTTTTGACTCTGTTTCATGACCTGTCATATATGAAGTACTCAGATTTGTTAACTTTGGAGACAGCATTATAATTGGATCAAAACATTTAATAATCAAACCTAATCTGCAGTCATACAAAATGGCTTCCTATCAAACTGTATCCCTATCAAAAGCGGCTGTCGTCAAGGGGACCCGGTTTCATCTTATCTTTTCTTACTTGTGGCTGAAATCTTGGCTATACTGGAAAAAAAGTTTTATTCTAGATGGTTCTGAGAAATCATTCACCGAGGCTTTGGAAACTTTAGAAAAGTATGCTTTAATATCAGGCATGAAAGTAAACACAGACAAAACACAAGTTATATGGATAGGCTCAAAGAAATTTAGTGCAGATGTTTATCACCATCGATGGAAACTGAAATGGAATGGAACTTCAAAAACAAAATAACTGAGATAGAATTAATGTTAAAACAATGGTCTAGAAGAAATATCACTCCTATAGGAAGAATGGTAGTTCTTAAATCTCTCATAATCCCCAAAATAACACATATTTTCATTGCAATACCTAACCCGAGCAAAAACACAATTCAGTACTTAAACACTTCATTTTTCAAATTCATATGGCAGTCAAACACAGAAAAAATTAAAAGACAAACTCTAGTGAAACATTATAAAGACGGAGGATTAAAAATTATTGACTTAGATAAATTTATTACTAGCCTCAAATCAATTTCGATTAGACGGCATCTCACAGCAAAAACAAAAGAATGGATTAATTTGTTTAAAGCGGAAATAACTTGCACACACAATATATCACAATTCAATGTAGACCACTTTAAACTTCAAAACAACCAATAAATTCTGGAAAGATGTTCTTGAAGCTTGGGTAACCATCACAGAAAACAATCCTCCCAAATAACTTACACATTTTCAAGAATCAACACAATGGTATAACCCAAATATTTTAATAAAGAATTCCTCTTTCTTCTATTAAGACATGCATGTCAAAGGAGTAAAATTTGTAAATGACATTCTGCAAAATGATAACACTTTTCTCTCATTTAAAGAATTCAAACAGAAATATACTATACACTCAAACAACTTTCTCCAATATAGAAGCATCTGTGAATCAATAACAAAAGCTGCACATACACTGAATATAGACTTAACAAAATCAGAGAATTACCACCCCAGACCCTTCATTCCATTTCACCTACAAATAATAGTAAAATCCATCAAGGGAAGTACAGAATGTAAACCACACTATTGAATAAACAAAATACATATAAAAATACAGCAGAGCAACAATGGAAATCAGATGATAGATTTAGTGCAATTAATTTTAACCAAATATATCAATTACCCTTCCAAACCACAAAAATAACAAAACTCCAATAGTTCCAATATAAAATCCTGAACCGGATTATTACCACTTATTCGTAGTTAAAAACAATTGGTATTAAAGACCCTGATACTTGTTCACTCTGTAGAGCACACCCATACAAAATAGAACACTTATTTTGGAATTGCATCAGCACCCAACACTTATGGGGAAATCTTAGAAGATGGATTCATAATAAACTTGGTAAAAATATTGACCTTGATATAAGTACAATTCTATTCGGGGTCACAGGTTACATACACTAAATACAACATATTCTGTAATTAAAAAAAAAAGGAAATCTCTCAATAATAGGATTGAAAGTAAACCTAACTCAAACATTTACATACGAATTGACCTTGTTACAAAAAAACATGCAAATCCAAACATTCAACAAAACTTGGAACTTAAGTCCAAAAAAAATTTGAAAAAAATTTGAAAACCAAAGCCAAGTGAATGAACCTCAAACAGTTGGTCACCCATATACCCTTAAGAATTACACTAATTAAATATTGTTGACTTTTTTATATGTTTGTGTAGCCCTTTATACACATTAATATATACATGTGCTAATAACTTGCAAATATACATTGTGCTGTATACACCCAAAAAGGGTATAATGTACCCTGTTGAAATGTTTCAACTTCTAAAACATTGACCTCCCTAGATTGTGAGAAGTTACATGTATGTATTTGTTGAGTATAGTACATGTCTATATATATATATGTGAATATGGGGCAAAGAAGTAATTCCAACAGTGTGGACAAGTTTAGGTTGTCAAATTTTCGGAGCGATCCGCTCCTTTTTCAAGACACAGTGAAACAGAACAGTTACATGTACATATTATGCATATTCGGAACTAGTATAGAATTAGAAGTAAAGTATTATTTATTCTTGAAATTATTATTTTCAGACTATTTTTAATTTACCTTTATATTTTCGCCGATGGGCGTGGTCAATATTTGTGTCATTTAGTAGAGCGTATGAATTTATTCTCACTAGAATTCTTGTTTATATATTTAGAAATGGAGAACGTACCATTATAGTGTAAACCACATTTATATATTATTGCGTACGCCATTGTCCAGTTGGACCGCGCCTTTGAGAAGGAGGAGTCTCCATCTCAAGTAAACAAACCGTCAAAAACGCGAACACGTGGCCGGAGCCTGGTCGCAAAACGGCGCAAAATATAACAAAACGCTAAATTAAAAGCGTAGGAGGAAGAGGGCAAAGACGACTGCTTTTCAGCAGCAGGCTGCCCCTCCGACTTCCGCTCCGGCAGAACGTCGGAAATCTTCCTTCCGCGGTAGGGGTTCCCATAGGGGTCGAGGCAAAGCCAAATTTTCCAGAGGTAGGAAGGGTTCCTGACTCTTCCTTGCCCTTGCGAACTCCTTGTCCACTGTCTGTCGCCGCTCCCACGCCCTTGGGCGCGGGAGGCTCCGCCGATGTGGTTTGGGAAGGGCTAGATTGGCCCCTTCCGGACTTGCTAGTAGGCGGTCGGCTGTCCCATTTCGTTCCTCAGTGGAAAGAAATCACATCAGGCAGTTGGGCCCTAGGGGTTGTGTCCAAGGGTCTCTGCATCCCGCTTCTTCGGGATCCACCTCTGGCGCGAGAGCCTATCTTTTTCCCTTCTCCTTCCGATCCGGGAAAGGTGGAGGCTCTCAGGTCAGAGGTTCAGGCCATGATCGCGAAGGGCGCGATCGAGGAACTTTCACCGGACCAGTGGTCTCCAGGGTTTTACTCCCGGGTCTTCCTCGTGAAGAAGAAGTCCGGTGCCTGGAGGCCTATTATCGACCTCAGTACGTTCAACACGTATGTCGATTCCCCGCACTTCCAGATGGAAACGCCACGGCGCATCATTGCGTCAGTGCGTCCAGGGATGTGGGCTACGTCCATCGATCTGAAGGATGCTTACTTTCACATCCCGGTCAGGAGGTCGGCCAGGAAGTTCCTCAGGTTCACTTTCGAGCAGAAGGTTTACCAGTTTCGCGCTATGCCCTTCGGCCTCACTACGGCCCCCTTGGTTTTCACCAAGTTGTTGCAGGTAGTAGTGGGGCACCTCCACAGTCTCGGGGTAGATGCACACATCTACTTCGACGACTCCCTGTTGCTCCAAGTGGATCCAGTTATCCTGTCCCGGAGCACGAGGTCGGTTCTGGGCGTTCTGTGCCGCCTAGGGTTCATCCCTTCCAGGGAGAAGTCGGAGGTTCTCCCCTCTCAAGATTTTGTTTTCCTCGGTTATCGGTTCAGAACCGATCTGGGGTTTGTCCTTCCACCAGTGTCCAAGTTCGAGAAGGCCTCTCTGTTGGTCTCCGTTCTGGTCGGTGTGGAGCGAATTCAGGTCCGATGGTTCCTTCGGTTCCTCGGTTACCTGAATTCATTGGCGGATGTGGTTCCCTTGGGTCGGCTTCACATCCGTCCGCTCCAGCTGTTCCTTCTGTCAGTTTGGTCTCCGGCGTCTCGACAGTGGGATGTGTACATTCCTCTGCCGGAGTCGGTGAAGGAATCAGCTCGTTGGTGGACTCTCAAGAGCAATGTCTTGGCAGGAGTTCCTCTGGTTCGGGCATCTCCTGCTATGACCCTTTACACCGACGCGTCCATGACCGGTTGGGGTGCATACCTTTCCGGTCAGACGTCGGCGGGGGTGTGGTCAGGGGAACAGCTTTCAGAACACATCAATGTTCTGGAAATGCGTGCTGTTCTGTTGGCCCTTCGGGGTCTTCGACCCTCCCTGCAGGGCAAGGCCATTTGTCTGGCGACAGACAACTCCACTGTGGTGGCTTATCTGCAGCGCCAGGGGGGCACCCGTTCCCCGGCTCTGTGTGCTTTATCCACCCAGGTCCTGTTGCTGTGTCAGGAGATCAGTCTCGATCTCACGGTGAGGCACCTTCCAGGTCGTCTGAATGTTCTGGCCGACACTCTGTCTCGGTCTCGGAGCCCGGTTCTCACCGAATGGACCCTCAAGCGTTCGGTGTTCCGGTCTCTTTGCCTGGTTTGGGACAGACCCCATGTGGATCTGTTCGCCACGGCCCTGAACTTTCGGCTCCCTACGTTTGTGTCTCCGGTTCCAGACCCTATGGCCTTGGCGGTGGATGCTCTATCCCAGGACTGGTCGGGAATGTACGCGTATGCGTTTCCTCCCTTCAATCTGGTGGGCAGGGGGTTGGAGAAGATTCTTCTACACCCTTGTACTGTGTTGCTGGTTGCACCGCTCTGGCCTCGACAACCTTGGTTTCCTCTGTTGCTTCGGCTGTCGGTGGACTTCCCACGCGGCATCCCACCCCTGTGGGATCTGCTGTCTCAACCGAGGTCCCGGCAGTTCTACTCGGGACCAGAGCGGCTCCACCTTCACGGTTGGATGCTTTCTCGGGAAGGCTCACTCAGACGGGCTTTTCTCGAGATGTTGCCACTCGCATCGCAGGATCACTTAGACCTTCGTCTTCCGCCGTCTACCAATTTCGATGGTCCGCCTTCGGTGATTGGTGTGTCGGACGGTCGATTGATCCAGTCTCTGCCTCTGTTCCCGTTGTAGCCGACTTTCTTTTGTCTCTGTTCCGGGACAAAGGTCTGTCTCCGGGAACTATTGCAGGCTATCGTTCAGCCATTGCTAGTGTGCTGGCTATGGTAGCAAGTCTGTGGGCTCGGACGCTTCATTGTCTGCTCTCATTAGGGGCTTCTACGTTGAGAAGCCTCGTTCACGGCAATTGGTCCCTAGGTGGAATTTAGCACTTGTTCTAGATTCCTTGTTCAGGGCGCCATTCGAGCCCCTCCAGTCGACGGATCAGAAGTTTCTTACTTTCAAGACTGTGTTCTTGATAGCCTTTGCTTCCGGTCGCCGCAGAAGCGAGATTCATGCTTTCAGCAGATCTCTTTCTTGCCTTCGTTTTTCGGCTGGCCATTCTTCGGTCTCAGTGACCACTGATCCCTCCTTTTTAGCTAAGAACCAGGTTCCCGGTTTCACCCCAGGGCTTGTGGTTATCCCTTCTTTGGCTTCAACTCTGGATGGGGATTGTCCTGATCGCCTGCTCTGCCCAGTTCGGGCCTTGCGTTACTACTTGGCCAGAACAGAGGGGGGGGCGGGACACTCGTCTCGGCTGTTCCAGTCTCTCCAGCCCGGTCGCTCTGATATCTCTGCAGCGACCATCTCACGCTGGATTGTTCAGACTGTTCGAGCTGCGTATGAGTCGGCAGGGGATCAGTCCTTGCGGGTGTCAGGGGTTAGGGCTCATGAGGTTCGCGCTTTAGCTACTTCGTGGGCCTTATTTAATGGTTCTTCTTACGCTGAGGTCATGACAGCTGCTGTTTGGAGGGGTCATTCTACGTTTACGGAGTTCTATCTCCGATCTTTGTCGGGACAGTCTGACGGATTGTATTCTTTGGGCCCTCTTGTGGCTGCCCAGTCCGTTGTCTGTCCTCCCTCTTCTTTTGCATAAGCCTCATTATGTCTTCTCCGCGTGATCCGGAACGCTGGTCGTAATCAGGCTTTGTGTCACAAAAGGAAAGGGTATTTTGAATTTTTCCTCCGGGGGTATGGGTCCTATTGTTGGAACCCTTCATCGCTCCACGGAGACACCACTGCGGTAAGTCGAATTCGCATTATAATGACTGTGGTAACGTATTTTGAAATAGAATTGAGGTTTCTCTTGTGAAACCAATTTCTATTATAAATACTTACCACAGTCATTAGGTGAGTTCCCTCCCAGCCTCCCCTTGTCTCCTTGGCTCTCACTTTTTTGGGCTTTGGAATTATGAAGTGGGAAGCATGGCTTCGTGTCTTAAATCACGTGCGTGAATACTGCCGTCTGATTGGTGGGTTTCCCAGGGGTTCCCCATGGGGGGAAAAATTCTTTATTTACGTATGTAAAGAGCCAAGTAAGGTTGGAATATGCATTATAATGACTGTGGTAAGNGGGGATTCTTAATTTACGTATGTAAAGAGCCAAGTAAGTTTGGAATATGCCAAGACCACCCGGCCGATCGGAGGAGGTAGGTTCTGCGCCGGCTATGTGCTCCTCTGTCGATGGTGGTGATTCTGCCTCCAGAGGACCAAGTCCGCCTGTGCGCCCCCCACCAGTGGCAGTCTATGACTGCCACTTCCACCTGGATGCTCTGTTAGCGAAAGGCAGGGCAACCTCCTTCGCTGACTTAGCAGCTCAGGAGGAAGGTGGGGACGTAGTCCTTCTGGGCGGGGTGGCCAATTATGCCTATCCCGACAGCTGGTCTAGGCGCCAGGGCCAGATGGCTGGTGACCCAAGCGTCAAGGTGGCCATTGGCCTGCACCCTCATAAAGTGGGGAGGGGACGCCCCCTGATGGCTTTCCTGCAGCAGCTGCGGGACCCGGCCTGTACAGCTTTAGGGGAGGTAGGCATCGAACTGACCTCCAATTGTAGCTGTGCGGGCCGGTGTCCCAAACCTGCAGAATGCTGGCAGCAGGTCACCAGGGATCAGGTCACCACCTTGACCCCTGTCCTGCAAGGGGCTGTGGTTGAGGGTGGTGGCCGACCGGTGATTATTCACTGCAAAGATGGGGGCAGTGGCCGGGCAGCGCAGAAGGCCCTCGGATGTTTCCGAAGGGTGCCAGGGGCCTCCACGCTGGCGGTGCATTGGCACTGTTTCACTGGGTCTGTGGAGGATATTGAGGCTTGGCGGCAGCTGCTTCCGAACCTCCATATCGGGGTGACGGTTCTATCCCTAAGAGCCCCCTCCACGCGACTGGCCCTGGGAGGCATTGACCCTAGCAGATTACTGCTGAGTCGGATGCCCCCTACTTGGTGCCTACGGGAGCCGGGGTTGGAATCAACAGCCCCTGGCTCCTAAGGCACACTCTGGAGGAATTGGCCTCGCTCATGGGGGATAACTTGTACCTCCTGGCGAGCCAACTTAATGCCAATGCCAGGGGGTTCTACTCTTTCGAGTAAGGGACCTCCTGGCATAGCCAACTGTCGCCACCAGTAGTGTGGCACACCTGTAGTGTGGGGAGGGATTACTTCCCCACCAGCTTACTCCCGAACTCCGTGCAAGCAACCTTTCAGCACGTCAGAACTACGGTTGTAGTAAGGGGAGTGGGATACTCTCCTCCTTAACTCCAAACTCAAAGTGGGGGGCACTGAAGTAGCCCCCAGATTCGTCTGTGGCATTCACAGGCAGGGGAGGTTAAGCTTCCCTATTATCTTCCAAAACCAAGCCATCCTACATTGTTATACAAATTGGAAGGGCATTCTTTCCTTGGCCATTTTATTGACTCCCTGGGTCCCTATTGTGATAAGACAGCTCCCTTTATCAGTAGTTGGTAGGATAACACCTTAAATGGGGCCGTCTACAGGCAGCATGCCCATCAATGCAATTTGCAAAAAAACACTGTCGGATTGACCATCAGTGTTACCACATACCCCATAGCTGATATTGGGCCATGTCAAGGGGAGACTATTCTCATACTTATCAAGGCACGGGGTGACTGTGCCTATTGTGTGGATTATATCCATAGCCGTGGTGTTCCTTGGGGAGATAAGCCCAGCAAGACTAGAAGCTGTGGTTATTGAGGCCTAATTCAAACACTGGCCTCCATCACCATCCTCATCTCCAAATGGGTACGGTAGGACTGTACTTAACAAATTGTTACTTAAGGAGTTACTAAACAACTACTCGCTCAATTCTAGAAGGCGACAATGTGTTATCTACTTAAAGGGGTTCCGACCTTCACAAAATACTGTTCACTTAAGGGGGGATCTGACCTTCATAAAATACTGTTCACTTAAGGGGGGATCTGACCTTCACAAAACACTGTTTATTTAAGGGGGGTTTTGACCTCTCCATTAATCCACCTCTGGAGGGCCGACATCCGTCTGGCCGACTTAACGCGCCGGAATCGAGGGAACTTGCAGCCTGGCCCGGTAAATCGGTGGACCAGGTGGTGTTCGGTCCCAAAGAACACCACAAGATGGAGAGACTGCTGCGTCTCTCCATCCAGATTCTGTCGTATATAGACTACCTGACGGTTTGTCTATATAGGGTATCCGACCTGCCTGAGGGTCGGATTACCGAGACAGAGCAGGCCGACATCCAGGACAGAGTGACCTCTGCCCTGAACGGGGCATTGAGAGCGCTGGCAGCTTTACAGGTGTCATCCCTCGTCAATGTCTTGTTGGCTAGGCGGTTTTCAGTTTTGAAAAATCGCCCGGTCGATGAGCCTTACCGTTCCAGACTGTTGACTGCTCCCTTCTCAGGATCCACTCTTTTTGGAGGGGCCCTTCCTTCTGTTCAGAAGGATTTGAAGGAGGACTCGGTCGCCTCTGCACTTCTGGTGAAGAGGATTCAGGCTGAGAAGGCCAGTACCTCGCAGGGGTCAGCGCCTCCTAAGAAGAAGGCTAAACCTTCGGCTTCGCAGTTCTCTGCGCAGCCCAAGTATAAGCCTCCCTTCAAGGGCAACAAATGGAAGGGAGACGGGAGACTCTTCTGACGGAGTATCCTCTACATCATCTTGGTAAGGGTCTTTAGCAAAGTACACGCGTAGCCGAATAAGCCTGTAGAATGTGTCCATGTCTTCGATCAGCTCCGCATTGTTGGTGCTTTTGGGGATCGGACAAAAATTAAGACCCTTAGTAAGAAGAGCATGCTCTGGTTCTGTAAGGGGATGGTTTGATAGGTTGACGACTGTATTACTTACTCGTAGTGGTCTTGACAGTTTGGTATTAACGTCGGAACCTTCTCCCTCTTGTCTTTTTAACTGTGCGACGTGAGTTGATGTCAGTTTCCGGGAGATTGTGAAGCCCATCGCGGTGGAGTTTTTCATTTGTGTATGTCTAAGAGGTGTACGTTTGATGTTTTCGAAATGTTGAATCTTCTGAAGGTAGATGTTTCTATCATTCTCGGGTGTAACTGAAGTCAGGTGTTTTAAATTAAAGTTTACTATTACAAATGCCTTGAAGAAGATGTAGAAGTTTAGTTTGACAGACAAGTTTGATGTGGTCAAAGCGTGCAGTAGCAGATTCAGACATAAGACCAACATTGGGCGTGCACTTGAATCGTAAACCTTGGGGTACAATATTGTCCTGGATGTACGAGTTGTAGTTGCTAAGATGGTGCTGCAAGGTAACAACTCTCTGGGCTCCTCTTTTTGCTTTGTTGTAGATGGTTACTGGATCCATAGTAGTAAAATGAGAAGATATGTATATTATACATGAACATGTATAGCTCTGTATGCGAGTATATGTTTATAAACATGTGTATGTGTAACAGTGTACAAACGTGTGCATATCAGCATATAATACAAACAAGTTCTTACTAAGTAAAAAGATTTTTATTGTTTTCCTCTGTTTATATGTCAAATTGTAAACTTGTACAAGTATAACATATGACAATACCAAATTGTGTACTGTAACTATGATATATCACAATTCCAGTTTTTATACTGTATACATGTACCTATAATGTATTACAATGCCAAATTGTATACTGGATAATTTTAACTATAACATATATATCACAAAGCCAAATTGTGTACTGTTCAAGTATCATGTATCAAAATGCCAAATTTACTGTATAAGTATAACATCTCACAATTCAATTGTATAATTTATAACTATAACATATCACCCGGCCAAATTGTTTACTATATACCTATAACATATCGCAATGCCAAATAATATTATGTACAAGTAAAACATCTCACAATGCAAAATTATTTACTGTATAAGAATATTATATATCAATGTCAAATTGTATAGTGTATACCTTTAATGACTAATATCCTTACAGCATACAAGCGCATCTGCGTGTGTGTGTATGTGTGTGCATGTGTGTGGGTATGTATATATATATGTGCGTACATCCGTTTGTGCGTGCATGTTGGGATGTTTATGTATGTATGCATGTATGTAAATATGTATTCATGTATGTTATATATGTATGTATGTAAGTATGTATGTTATGTATGTATGTATGTATGTATGTATGTATGTATGTATGTATGTATGTATGTATGTATGTATGTATGTATGTATGTATGTATGTATGTATGTATGTTATATATGTATGATAAGTATGAGTGCATGAATGCATGCATGTTTGTGTTCATGTTTATGTACACATGTAACTGTAATACTATGTATTACGACAAAATGTGTATGTTTTTGTCTATGAAAAAAAAAAGTTAGAACATAGAGCTTTTAGTATCTTGACAGGGAACACAGATTTGTATATACCATTAATAATCATTTAGAAAGTATATGTTACATTGTAGGGTAAAAACAAGTAAACATATAATAGCTTCTATAGGAGTTGTAATGTCAAGTTGTTGACAGAATGGACTTCAGTGTCATGAAAATCAGACATTTAAATTCGATAAATACTGAAGCAGCTAGCTTTTATAAAATATTTTGTCTTTGTCTTATATATAGTTGATCACCTGCATACTCATTTAGTCAACATCGTCTTTTAAATCGTCATCTGGTTTTTTCGGAAGCTCCACAATCCACAGATACACTTTCAATTCCATTCATCCAGCTCGTTGACATTCCAATTGCATCATGGCCTGATGTGCTTAGCCGCTACACAACCGCTGTTTATCGGTCAGCTACCTTCGCTAACACGGACTGACTTTTTGTAACTAAAATATTTCACATGGTATTTTTGTTTTAAGTTAAGATCTATTGTCAATTTTAAAGATAATCAATACTGGTATGTATATTAAATGATTTAAAATGTGCAAAGTGGAATTGTTACCTAACTCTCTATATGAAAAGTAACAAAACAAGTTTGACTTTATTCATAGTGAAAATAGGGTTATTCATATACAGCCATGAATTAGTCAAAACTATTTTCATTTGAAGCTCCCGAACTAACACACGTTTCCTTAGCAAAGAACGCGTCCAAGCATGTATTTGATCTCGAGTAAAGCGCTTTGCGAACACTGACGTCGTTTTGTTTGCGAGCAGACGTTTCCGAAGATGGCTGTCGCTCAAAGAGAACGTTCTCAAGAAATATCAGATTTGGCCTAGGGTTTACTGGAATTAGTTGAAAACAGTTATTCTTGTAATACCAAAAAATGTGATTAAGGCAGCGGTAAGAATTCTAACGGCAAATTGCGATGCGAAGGAATCTTTATTCTTGGACTTCGAAATATTTGTAACTAACAAAACAGTTAATTCATGCCCTTTCAGTCAATACGGCCTTGGGGAATAGTTCACCAGGTTGGTCCCAACACCTCGAGAAAACACCATTAACATCGTATCATCTTTCCCGCGAAAAAAGCTGTTCAATTAATGATGTTTCCAGGACGGCGTATTTCTTTTTTATGTGAAAAATTAGGTTGCATTTCCATTTTCTTAAACGCATCGGAAGACCCGGCAATAACTAGGTGAGCGTTTATGATACGAGAACACTGATTTTTCTGTAACTGGAGCCAACTGACCGAAAGATGAGCAATACCCCCGGGTCTATTTCACCCTCTCTCGTGGCAGTGTATTTAGGAACTACGTATGTTGGAGTGCAACGCCTACTAGAAATTCATTCGCTGAGTCTGTCCACGGTAAAAGACGTAAATATTTGCCTTCTATGGAAAAAAAAAGATGGATTTAACTTTTTCCCGTTCGTGCTCCACACATCGCCGGCTATGTCGGTATAGCCGTGTTTCTCTGTATATGTATGGGGATCTGTGTTTACTACTGTTACAAGACAAACAAAAACCCTACATTGGAGAACAATTTCTTTGGGAACCGACGTCTTGTACTACTGCCTGTAGCAATGTCCTTTTTCGTGACATTTTCATAAAATGACTTCATATGACATTTGCTGTTTCGTGGGTGTAAAACCTAAGCAACAAAGCAAACAAGATATATTTAGTAAAAGATATTTAATCGATTTTGTTCTTACGTCACGAAACTGTCGTTTGTTTATTTCATTTTGAATATAGTAGTGCCAAATGCTGAATGTATATCCAGTAAAGCGATATTTAAATATTTCTATTTGTTAGGATTTTGGTAATTTTTCGTTTCTATTGTTTTCCAATATTTTTTCTTTTAATTTGGCACATTTATTTTTTTGAAGATTTTACTGTTCAATTAATATCTCTATGTCGATAGCATCCTAGGGGAAAATTACATAAAGCCTACACTACCAGATCACAAAACATATGAAAAAAGTATCCTTACCACCGAAAAAAAAAACTTCATTGGTCTTGATGTAGCATACAAGATAATAATACAAAAGTAATCTGGGTTTTTTCTAATTGTCCACCAGATGGGACTTTCAATGTTTGGAGCGTGTGGAGGACTGTTGGCAGGACTCTTCTTCCTTGGCGGAATGATACCGAAAGCAAACTGGATAGTGAATATGATCGGAATATCAGATTCGTTATCAGATTATATATAAAGAGTTATAAGTTTCGCACATTCAGGCGCGTCTACAATGTAAAATACATACAATTATTTGCATCACAATATCTATATAGAGTACATTTCAATTGAGGAATTGGAAAAGAGTGTTATAACGTGAAGTATATGTAGTTTTTTTAATATCCAAGGCAAAAAAAACAGGGATGACAGGTAAATGTGGTATTATTCAGCTAGATACTGAAGTTACTCTACCGGGTGTTTGTTTCTCACGAAATCTATAAGATACCATAATAGGGCTTCCCTTGGTTCAACGATATGCTTGTTCTGTATGTTCTGTAAGTTAACCTTTACTGTTTATTGGTGATATTAATGAATTGATACACTTGTGGTACATCGGTTTGCTTTTTTGACATTATCGGCGCCGTGTTGGCTCTTGTGTTCAACTTGTGGATTACGGTAGGGTCACAAATATACGGAGCGAAAACAGTAACATTAACACAGAACCCTACGGGTGACTGTTTCAACAACAACCTCACGACTACAATGAGCGAATCGTCGATGTACATTTTTAACACTATAATGTATACCACTCCATACGATGTAACACGACACTCAAGTATGTCACCAAATAGTCCAGTCACGTAAGAGCTAATATTGCACTCCATTCAAAATAGTGACAAGCTATTCAATCAATATTGTCATACCGTTGGCTTGCCTATATCAATCCAATATTTCTCTGATATCATTTAAGAACTATAAATCGTAGCCATTACCTATCTACAAAATATATAAACAGAATATGTCAAATGTTAACCCAATAAGAAAATATAGACTAATATCAAAGTCTGATGAGTAACAACGGCAGTACGGCCAAATACAGGCACTGGGTCGGAACGAGCAAGTGATGGCGGGGTACACAGTACGTGAGGGTACCCATTTATACTTCTTATTTGTTTTTAGAGCATCTTTTTCCTACAATTACCATTCAATAAATGTCCTTATCTTTCATTGTTATTTCGTCGGTATCAACAGCGCGTGCAATTATCATTTTAGTTGAATTATGATATCTTCGAAATTTATGCTTTCCGTGTACCAGAAACCGAACACGCAATCGTAAACGTCAATTTATGAAAATAGATAAGAGCGTTTTGATTGTTTCTTCAGTTCAAGAACGTTTTTGTCACGATCTCGTAAATTTGAGTCATTCATTTATTTGAACATTAATTTGAACAATATGTTTCAATGTTTAGGAGGCACGTAAAAGCAGGTATAGATTAGTTCATAAGCCAGTCACATTCATCGTAATGTTTGTTATATCAATGTTATGAACACGGAATGGTTAAAAAACAAAATAAAAAATACATTTTTTGTTCAACCAACCTACTGACCTGCGTCCACTCCTCTCTATAATGACGTGCGCATGACAGGAATGGGGATAAAACGCCAGAGAAGTCTAACCAAGTTTTGGCTGACCCCACCCACCAAAACGTCCGCAGTCGAGGCGAGTACATGTACCATGTTCGACACGTCACAGGGTCTGTACGTTTGTCAAGTGGTGGCAGATGCCAATAATTCTTTATTTAGTAAGATTTTGTGAATTCTGGGAACGATGCGTACCATAATTTGTGTGTAGATAGCTGTGGTGGCGTGAACTTTAACGGTGGCCTAACACATCCTCATGACTACTCGCACGTACACGTCCAACCGGTTACGGGGCTCACGTACCCAACACCCGTGCATAGCATTATACAGCCATGTGCGAGTGCGCCGTTTACACATGGACAATACAAACTATAAACTTGAATTTTCTTCTTTTAGATTTAAAGGGCCAAAAGGGCCCACATGTTTAGTGAACTGGCCATATGTCAAAACATGCGTCAATGACATGTTTTTGTACCACCTTTTTCATAAATTCTTACTTTGTTACCTTCCTGTAACATTATTCATTAATTATTTGATCAAATTTGTATTGGTATATTGGTATACATATAGTTGAAGGGGGAAAAATAGTGGATTTTTAACATTTTCAAAACTAGGCTTTCGCCAAAAATATTAAAAAAAATTGGTATAAGTTTTGTCCACCATTTTTTTTTACTTAAAAAATAGCTTCAATATGTGTTCTATCACAAGGTAAAATTTGAAAAGAATAGTTATCCGGGAAAATAGTTTTCGAACAACTTTAACGCTAATGGTGCAAAATGTTGGATTTGAGAAAAGTGTCTCCAGTTCACAAAAAAAAACACCTTAAAAAAGGGGTAATGCACAGCATAGTTACATAATTATTTGATCATAATAAGGTGTATATATAGTTTGATGTTAAATTTAGAAAACATTGTAATTCTATCATGCAGAAATAGCCTGAACAATATGTTTTTTCTTTATTTTTTATCAAATCCGAATATTTGTTGTGTTTTTCCAGCATTTAAATAATACTTGTCAATGAATATACTTAAATAATATTTGATTGCAAAATTGTTCTCATAGAGCATGAGAAAAATCAAGCCGTCACATCAACAAGTTCAGCTTATCAATGTATTAACCCTCAATAAGCCAATGTCTCTTTATTTTGCAAGTCAAAATCCAAATGTGTTATCAATAGTTGTTTAATAGGGACTAAAATAATAACTATATTGGTCTTTGTTGAACACTTGTTAACATATTAAGTAATTACACATATGAGTAAAACCTGGTGTCATTCCTCATTGTGCCTGCACATGTATTATTCAAATGAATAAAGGCCAAAAGGGCACCCTTGCTAATGTCTACATTTTATATTTAATATGTATAATAAGGCTGGTACTAAATTATTGAACACCTGAATATTGAAATACCATATACCTTAGGCATAGCTGACAACAAAAGACATAGTCAACTAGTGTATAGGTAAATGTAGTTCATATAACACATGTTATGCAGACCTATTATTTCATGGCAGAAACACAGTTTCCTTTTAGGGTCACCCAAACCAGGCAGTTTAATGGATAGAGAGTAGACAACTAGTTTACCATACACAAATATCGGCAACTTTGCTTACTTACAAAATATTATATATATATTTTTTTTTTATGTGAATATTTCCAACACTGTTGCGTTATGGCCTTTTACCAGGTATGGCCTTTTCCATAGCATATATAACATTAATTAATACTAAATTACCTCTACCTATTATAACATGTATATAATATTTTGTCATATTCACATAAAACATCATTATTTTCAAGTTAGTGTAGATTTATGTAAGTACACACTACCTATGTTCATAATGCTAGAAAACTATTTTTTCTAATTAGATTTATTCTGAAATTACTTGTGTGTATAGAGGATACATATAACCTATTTTCCAAATGGTTGTAAATGGTGGACAAAGGTTATGACATAATGGTTTGATGACTTAAACTTCAAAATTGTGATTTGATTAATTGAAAAATACTTATAATGATATATGATAATTATTGATGTGGAAATGAAGTAACAAATGTCTTCAAAACATCTGAGAGAAAATATGTCTCAAAATGTAGACAAGGGGTAACTTTGCGGTACTTGAAGATATGTAGTGTAAGAAAGTTAATTACAGGCTCTGTGGACCTTTAACATTTCACAACTGGAAAAGGAATGACATATTCAGGTATGTTTTAGTGTACTCTAAAATACTGCAAAATTTTAAAACAAATCGGAGGGTAGGTGGTTTTTGGAATCCCACCTTTGAAGAGTTTGAACAAAATCTAAACACTATGAGAACTGAGATACAAAACATCAAATCGAAAGTTGAAAAACAAGTCGAAATAATAGCCACAGATGAAGAACACCACCACATCACTGATGAAAGAGTCCAGTCTCTTGAACATCGACATTTTGAAATAGAAAGGGAGAATGGTGACTTAAAGGAAATTTTTCTAAAATTACAAACCCAACCGATGAGCCACAATTTGATTGAGGAAGAGGTTTTGAGAAACATTTTGAAGGAGCACCTAGAGATAGAAACGGACATCCAATTCCAATTGTTTTGGCATAAATTGATAACAAACAATAATAAAATAGCCAGCTATATGTTCAGAATAATGCTGCAAATCAATGAAGAGGGGTATAATCTTGAATAGATACATTCTGTGAAAACAATTTTAAATAATATAGGTACGAATTTTGTATGGACATTTTAACAGGTATATACAATGGAAAGACATCAATGGATTTTTTTAGTACAACAAAAACTTAAAGACCAATATCTCCAAAAATGGTATGCTGATATAGAAAATAGCAGCAGAGGTCAAACCTATTCCTTATTTAAATCAAAGTTTTGTCCCGAACCCTATTTACTGAAACTTAATAAAAAGGAACGCATACTAATGTACAGATTTAGAACTGAAAACTTTTAAATCCCAAGCTAGGAGGTGGATTGGAATACCTAGGGAAGAGATAATATGTAGTCTATGTCTTGAATCTGTTGGGGATGAATTCCATTACTTGTTAAAATGTCCAAACAACTCAGTTAGTGTATGAAGGGAAACATTTATTCCAGGATACTATACACGTAATCCTACGTTTTATAAAATGAAAGGTATGTTTAATATATGTCATGTTAAATTGTATAAAAATATTTGTATATTCCTTACTTCAATATTACAAAAGTAGAAATTGTATTATAATTTCTACATATTTATGTTAATGTGTATCACTGTTGCATTGTGTAATGTATGGCAGGTTTAAGGATGTACTCTTCTGAGGTTTCAGTCACGTTCAAGTCTCGTTTTGATCTGGTGTAACGGGTTTTTGTAATATTTAACAAATCATGATAGGTTTAATAGCAAACACACATCTGAAAAACATGTCAAAAAACTAGATGTCTGTTGTGTGTAGAACAATCTTTACAAGAATTTGAAAAAAATGACCAATTTGGCGGCCATTTTGAAAAAGTGTATTTATGTGAATTTCTTGCGCTTCACAAAGGGCAAAATTTCACCTTTTTTTACACTAGATTGATCACTTAAATTGTCATTGTGTCACCATTTTTAAATGTAGCAGGTTCAATTTTGCTGTACAACTTTATAATGTTCAATATGATTAAAATAATATGCAAAAAAGTGGAAAGTTATATATTATTGGTATTTTTTTTTACATATTAGGGTAACTGAAGCACTTTTGATTTTTGACCCCGAAAAAGGTGAAAAATAACGCATATAATAATGGGACAAAAAAAGAAGCACACCGACCCCCCCCCATTTTTGTGGCTGTTTTAGAAAGAGAAACACATTTTCTTTTTATTCATTGAATACTAAAAAAAGTTTAATACAGGAATTTTTTATATCAAACGTTTAATCTGCAAAAAAAATGGTGAAAAAATGTGCATTTTTTCATTAAAAAAACAGGGGTAGGGGTAACTAAAATCGCATTTCTGAGTAAAATGAATAAAATTAAGAAATTTTACTTCCATAATTTAAAAGAAAATAATATTTTTATCAATTCTACAAACATTCATACTTATCTGATAACACACTTGGAAGAAATTGTATGAATTTGTTCTGCAAATGGTCAAAACCCGAAAATTCAGCTAAAATCACCTAATGTGTTAAATTGGTATCTTTGACCGATCATAGCACAAAAACGAACACATGGACATATAATTGTTTTTGCATTTTCTACTATGCCATTATCTCCTTTTTCCAAAAATCAATATAAGAAAAAAAGTTTAATACAGGAAATTTTTGACTTCTCAGAGGTGTACATCCTTAAGTAAGTTATAAAGCAAGGTAAAAATATCAATTAAATATTATACTAACTATTTATTATATGTATACACTTGTATAAGATACACTATGTATTTTTGTAACATAGTGATCATAATGGTATTATGTAATGATGACCTGTTAAACACTTAACGTGTGTCCGAGTGTATAAATAGAACATTGAGCCCTAGACGAGGACACTTAAAACAATAGGTACCGCGCTTAAACTACCGCATGTCTTTCATTTTGTTCTGTGGTTTTCTCAGTTTCAGCTTTTGTTTTTTTTGTATCGTCTTAGATTTGAATTCCTTGTGTAGGGTATTCGGAATGTTGTATTTTTGGTAAATAATGATATAAAATGGAATATGAGTTTATGTAAAATTGGTATGAAATTAATAAAGAACATTCAAATGACAAATTCAAACGGCTTGATGTTTATTTGATACAATGTCTTATGGACCCTGCCATTGATTGTTATTATCTAGTCAAAGCTGCTAGACTATATATATAAAATATATGTCTATGATATATATAGAATCTATAAATATATATTCGCGTGTTTATATTTTGGCTTTAATTTACTCAACACGAAAAACCCGAACATTTCCACATCGTGAAAAGGTGGGGTCAACATTTGGCCCCCACTTTGATTTATTTTTTATTTTGTAGGCATAAGTAGATACATAAAAATGATCAATAACTGCATAAATAATTATTCATTATTACTACTGATAACCGTTGTGGACCTCCTTGCATAACAACAGGTTGAGTGACGGGGGTATCCTAACAAAATGACCGATAAATATCACAGGCGAATGTTCTTTTGAAAATTAATTATGATTGTGTACAGTGTATAAAATTACTATTATTTTGATACTAAATATGTCATATTGGTATACATGAAGTAAGCGTAGTGATACTTTTAATTAGAAAAACATGCAAATTTTTCACAAAATTTTAAATATAACTAACACTGTCAACTTGCCTTTATATAGTTAAAATGGTAGTCTATATTTTAAACATCTTTAAAAACTGCCTATATGTGTATTCTGTCTACAGAATCATTTGTATGCAATATCAAAACCGGTAAAGTACTTTTTTAGCATGCCAAACATGATCAATGCCCAATTTCACATAACCTTGAAGATTTGACTATCAATGTTTATTATGATAAATACCGATACATTTTCTGTTTATGTATCATACCAAAACACTTTATTATATTACGCATGTTTTAAAGTTATGTGCAGCAGTAATAACTCATGAATATGTATTCTGTCATAGTAAACTTTCCTCTGGAGAACTACTTAAGGTTGAGATTGTGTTATAGACAAAGCTATGTGCAATTATCTAAATATAATAAAATAATCTTAATAATAAAAATTATAGACACTTTAGTATACCCCCGCAACGAAGTGAGGGGTGAGTGGGTGGGGAGTATACTGGAATCAGCTTGTCGATCCGTCTATCTGTCAACTCATGCTAAAGTAGTGAACCAATTTCAACACAAGTTTCCAGATACGATAATGGCAACTAACACCTGAAAAGTTATGCATCAGGGTATTATTTTTTCATTCTGACCTTTTTTTTTACAACGTTATGGCCCTGTGTTGAAAAATCCTTGTCCGGACATGTCCTCCAAAACTAAGGGGTCAATTTCAACGAAAGTTTTCCAATATGGTAACTGCCCCCTGTCATTGTGCATCCAAGTAGTATGTTTTCATGTCGACCTTTTAAAAAGGAGTTATGGCGCTTTCTTGAAAAAAAACTTTGTCTGCCTCATAAACTTTTGGGCCAATTTCAATGAAAATTTGAAGATATGTCAATTATCCCCTGATGTCGTGCATCAAATTAGCATTTTTTTCGTTTCAACCCTTTTTAAGGAGTTATGGCTTTCTGTAAAAATCTTTGTCTTCACAACTCTTCTTTAACTACTAGAACGATTTCAGCAAAACTAGGTAATCTAGGCTAACAAGATTTGGAATGAAAGTATGGTTTGGCAATGGGAGGGAGTGCAAGAAGTATGTCAGTGACATATATACATAAAAAAATTACTGGTGGGAGACCATGGATTAAGCTTAAGCTTACAGTTCTGGTTTATATAGGAGCGGTGGTATTAGTTAATCTTTGGCTTACAGTTCTAGTTAGTATTTGTTTTGCCTTTTGCCCTTTCATTTAACAAAATATGAAGGGGTATTACACTATTTTAAATCGTTAACTCCAAACAAATAAAGCAAGGAAAGATATCCTTGTCTGACTCCCCATACAATTCTTTTTATTTCAGCACATTTGATTTTTGTGACCTTGAACGAAGGTCAAGGTTATTAACGTTTGCAACACTTGAACTCATTTACATGAACAACCTTCTTGCCAAATATCAAGACCGTAGGACCTTTAGTCATGAGGAAACACAAGTTAAAGGAAATGTGGAAAGAAAGCTGTTTTTCTTTTTTTGAACCAAAAGTGTTATATGACAAATTTACCGGTTGTCATTTTTTTTTGAAATTCCTGATGTTGAAAGATATTATTGGTAGCCAACTCTTCAGCAAGTACGAATAATAGACTAGTTTTAAAAGTATATAAATTAACGTGTCAAAAATGGAAATTTTCTCATTAGAAATGAAATTTCACATACTTTTCTGCTTAAATCTTAAATAAAAATAATTCTGCTTAAATCTTAAATAAAAAGAACAATCCTTTATTGAAATAGTGTAATATTCGGTATCAAAATAACAGTTTAAATACGTTGCACATGATGATGATGATATAATTTTATAGTAATTGTGTCATTTAAATGCTCTGTGAGGAATTGTATTACTGCACCTTTAACACCTACACAGGTGTAAGTCAATGAGGTCCCATTTATCATCGAATGAACTCTGAAATTTACTGTTCCTAATTTAAGCTTCCTATACCTATACCTTTTTGGATTTATCTTGTTTTGAAATTTCAAGCGGTGGCCGACGCTTATGTTAAATCTCCATAGGCGTTGACCCTACCTTTCTACTTTTACAGTATTCGTGTTGAAAAAGCATATTTTACCTGATATCAAACTAAAGTATTTCAACTAGGATCATATGTATCAATTAGTGTATTTCAAACGTTCTCTTACCATAACAGTGATTGGTACAAATGTTCCTCTCGAGGTACCGCTGTAGTTATACAGAAAGCATTGTACACAATAACAATTAATTTCGCATATTTTACCTGATATCAAACCAAACTATTTCAACTAGGATCATATGTATCAATTAGTGTATTTCGAACGTTCTCTTACCATAACAGTGTTTGGTACAAATGTTCCTTTCGAGATACCGATGCAGTCATAAAGAAAGCATAGTACACAATTACAAATAATTTCTGCTTCTAACTACCTTTCATTCCCTAACGCCTTGCTTGGCAACTCCTCATTTTTGGCTTTTTATGTTGAACGTTTGCCCATGAGAGGAAGGCAATTGGTTCTGTCCCAAGGCCGGGACATACCAAAGACCTTATAGTCCCTGCTTAACGTTCAGTATTTTCAATATATAAATTCTAGGCTATTTGTATTGGAAAGAAAACCCATGAAACAATATAATCTTTTAGCATTGATTGGGTAGAGATTTTATGTCAAGACTGTGTCAAGCTTTTAGGTGTAGCTATTGATTTCCTTCTTAACTTTGATGTACATATCTCTCGTTTATGTAGGAATGCATTCAAGCAATAAGCAGTTTTAAAAAGATTGGGTAGTCATCTTACAAAGAAAGGAAAGATTCCTATTTTTAAGTCTTTTATCCTATCTAATTTTAATTACTGTCCTTTGGCTTGGCACTTTTGTAACCTGACAAACACGAGAAAGATGGAGAAGATCCAAGAGAGGGCTCTATGTTTTATTGAAAATTACTACACGTCATCAGTTTTAGAAATTTTGAAAAGAAACAAGCTTGATTTTTTACATATTGCTCGTTTATAAAATATGGCCATAGAAACTTTCAAGATTATAAATGGCACTTCGCTATCATTTTTACATGATCCTATTGAACAAAGAAATGTTTTATATAATTTTAGAAGAGAGGACATTGAAGATTCCAAGGGTGAATACCACAATGTATGGCAAGAGATCGTTTAGATTTGAGGCGGCCCGGTTGTGGAACAGTCTGCCAATCGAGTACAGAAAGATAGAGGACTACCAGACTTTTCGTCCGCACCTTGGATGGCCAACTATGCTCTTGTACAATTTGCAGAAACACATAAGTGATATTCACCTCAGTAATTTATCTTTCATGATAATATTTCTACTGTATATGTGATATGCTATGTAATGGGTAAATTTGTGTCTCTCTTCCTTTTAAGTATTCTGTGAGTTTGTTGTTAAATTACTTAATATGTGTATGCCTATGTTTGTCGCAAGAATAACAGTGCAAATGTTATTTTGTTTGTAATATGCGACGGTAAATAAAATTTCTTGAATCTTGACCAACATACGCTGCCTCCAGCACACATACAACACACATTGAGGGACGTCCATAAATGACCTTAGCTGTTGATAGGACGTTAAACCATATTCAACCAACCATCCTCAACTTGCAAGCATAATCATATCACCACATCAGAGGCGGCGGCCTGCAATTTGGAACCGAAATAAAGTTTGTGATGTACACAGCAAAGTTTTCCAAACATTTAATAACGTTAAATGTTTAATGTTAATATAACATTAAGCGCAGCAGTAGTGTGAATTAGTCAAGTCTAAGGCGGCCTATGAGCGACAATTTGCATTCAATATTCACACCAACAGAGCGAGCTGCTCCTATATTATCTTTTTCACTAATGTTCAACAAAATAGAACGAAATCCTAGTCCGATTAGTCTCTTACCAGGAAGCCAGTCATCTTTGATATTAAAAAAAAAAAAAAGACTATTACAAATCACGAAGAAGGGAAACTCCCAAGTTTGATGGGCAACTTTATGATAAGCAGTAAGATAAAACCTGCATGCCCCCTCCACCTCGATGTGCATACCGACTAACTGTCGTTGCTAAGCTCACGAACTGAGCCAATATTCTATTATGTTGCTGTCTGGTTTAATTTCATACACTCTTCATCAGAAGCACGGCTTGTCATTATAAATTACAAGGAGTCCGGGTTTTCTGCGACAGTAACGTGAAATTTTCAAAATTAACCATGCGGAAGTTCCTCCAAGATTGTTTCTACGGGACTATCACGGAAGTTAGCAATACTGCCAACTCATCACATTTGAACATGATATAATTTTCGTCAAAATTCGTTTTTTCAGCTAGGCATATAGTAATAAAAAAACCAGTATACAAACTAAGGTGTTGCAAGGGTCAAAACTCTGTAACCAAGATAAATGCCTATCCATTGCACATTTAAATGAAAAGTAGTGATTGGTTGTACGCTAACATGTAGTGGGAAAGTAAGAATATTTATTGTGATTATTGTATTAGGAAAATCCGTAAAAGCAGTATTGTCTCTGCTTCGTTAAGGGATACAGTAATTGGTTTGATGCTTGTGTACTGACACTGTAAACCGAGTCCTTGATCCGAGCTGATAAACCAATAGAACAGGTAAATACATGTGTTTCCGCCCACTGCCATGCATGTAAGAAAAAATCTGCCTCTGTTATTATTTTTATTAAGTATGGAAAGACTAATGACACTTTACCGCTTTGAACATGCCCGTATCCATACCTCGTCATACTCCCGTAGGGTATACCTTAAAAGTACTGTCACGCGCTTGATGTGGACAGGGAATTATCTCCCACCACTACCCACAGAAAGTCAAGCCAAGGTGTAACTAATGTTCAATTTCTTAACAGTGTAACAAAGGCATTTCAGTGCGTTTCTCACCAAATTACATCACTTCAGGTTTGGTGGAAGAATTGGCATGCTGTGTCCCTATAGCGACTAATGCGGGGACCGCTGAAGAATCGTAGCTTTTATTCTGTCTTTTGCTTTGGGTCATTAAATAAACCATACTTGATATGCACACCATGCAATACTTTTCTGTCTTTCTGTGATATTCTTTCTGTTGTGTCCCACTAGGCACCCGTATACATATGACCTTAGCTGTGAGGAGAATGTTAAACCCCACACAAACCCTATATATTATCGTGAACTGGGGATGAGTTGATCCCTACATTTGTGTGTGATCAATTAATGCTAGTGGTGTCTTAATACGTTGTGTTTGTTTGTTAATAATTCTTCCCTTTCACACACATTCTTAATTCTTTTGAATAAATAACAACGCAACTTAAAGTGTATTTTAACGTTTAATCGAGACATGTGCACAATATAAACTCTTAGAATGTGATCACAAATATAACATTTCCATCATTCCTTCAATAGATACTGTACAAAGCAATATTTCATGTTATTAACATGTTGACCAATAGCTAACACTTATAGTTTAAACGGACTGATTGGACTGATAATTCCTCGAAACATCATTATAACGTAGTAGTAACGTCCACAGGCAGGCAATCCACGTACACATTTGCTTTCATTCATCGGCATCACACAATTCAACAATCATCGTCTCACAAAGCTGCCTTATAGATTAATCAACTGATTATGTTATCTGTCAACATAGCACCGACACATCTTGTAATCACAACAGGTCGTGTATTACAATATCACGACAGTCTACCGTCACTGTGTCACCTCCAGGTGATAAGGTTAAATATCCATATGCTGAGCAAAAACTTATTTTTATTTCAGATAACTGTTTATTGGTAATTAAATAATAAATGATGTATGAATTATATTTCTTGTAATTTTTTTCGGAAAGCAGTACATTATGAAATGTATGTTGAACTGTTTTTTTATATGTACGTCTTTCCCGTGAAAAGAAGTGCACAGGTCGGAATGTAATACCACAAGGAACGAGTACTCTCCAACTGTTGTAATAATGACTCAAGTGTTAATGAAGATATAACAGCAATACGGAACTTAATTCTACACAGTAATCTGTCTTAATAACAATATTCAATATAACATAATCTCATAAAATCAGGGAAAATAACGATAATTACTAGACAAGAATAAGTTAATGAAATTAACTGCAAATGATTTGGATGGAAAACGTCTGGGAAACCTCAGGCCAGGCCTTGTTCATCTCGCAGGTTAAAAAAGAATTTCTTACTTCCACCTATGTATATGAATACAGAACCGATTTCTAAAAAACCTTGAAACTGTATTTGACAAATAAAAACTGTGTTACACATGCCTGTTGGTTCCAGTATTGCTATTAGTTTATGCAGTTTTCGCTCACAGGATCTGTTACAAGTTTATTTTGAATTTGGGCCAATATTTCTGATGCTATGCTGATTTACTGGCAGAGTTCTCTTGGGCTCGTTTACTAAAGTTTACGATGTTGTCTATTGCCTTCATGAGTCCATCTCCCGTCACAGCGCATGTGCATTGTATGGTACATAGCCTACCAGTGACGTCATACAGTCCGAGTCCATCAAGCAATGCTCTTTCCGTTAACACATCTGTAAAATAAGCATAAGTTAGAGTTTATTTAGGTGGCTTCATAAATACTGATAGATACCTACTGACACACTATCAAACAGTAAGTATTATGTTAAATAAAAAACAATTATTTCCCATACAAGGGAGGGAAGCACATCCATTGTCCAATTATCGCAACGTTTGACACATCGTACTGTTAACTTGTTCAGTATTAAAATGTTCTAATAGTGTATTCTGTGAACCTTTTCCTCGACCCATCATCACATAAGTTGACGTTTTATTATGAAGGTATCTACATAAAAAGCTATATAATTTAAAAAAAAAGAATAAAGCTGTACCAATATTGTGGGTGTTACGTCATCACTTGCTGTGTAATAGAAATACGATAGAAATGTACTGCCCACTTACACCGAAAACACCATATTCATTTTATATGGTTATAACTTTGCAACATATGGCATTTTTTAAGACGACTTATCTTGTAAAATAATAGATAAAACAAAAGAAAACAACGAGTGCGTTTTTGTTTTATTGTAACATCCAGTTAACTAGGTTAATATGATAGCATTACATATGCACTCTATTCGTACAGAGATTGTTTAGGTTCTACTCCCTGACACATAACCTATAGCGGCCTTGTCATCCGGGTTCTAAGGAACATACTAAATGGTGGAGTCTTCCTGAGACGGCAAGGAACAACGTTTACTTCTCTATTCTTAATATAGAGACAGTAACAAAAAGCCCTGTATCGGGATTAGTAACATCATTAGTTTATATTAAATCGCAACTAGACAATACACACCGGCTAATGGCTCGCGCTGTTTATGGCCGGTCCCGTCTGAAACCCTATTACGGTTTATGCCTTTTTCTATCAGTAGCTGAAGTTTTTCATTGACACAGATCCAGTGTGGCTAATAAACAGTCGGAATACTCTAAATACAAGAGGCGTAGAATTGATGATTTGTCTCCCTGTTTTGTGTACTGACAATTAAATGGAACTTTTCTTATCTGTGTTTTTGTACAGTTGCTTGTTTGTAATTCATTCTAGGCTTGAATGGAACTTTTCACACATTACCAGAGATAGAAATGGCGAAAATCATTCCATGTCTGATAAAAAATAAACAGTAGGATACCCTGTCCAGTAACGCCTGTTTGAGTATACTTATAAATATTTCGGGGCAAAATGTTGGTTTGGTTGAAGTGACAAGTTTGATAATCAATATTAATATAAACAAAGCTTTGTTTTCAGCTCTACATCAAACTGATATTTTATAAAACTTCATCGATTTTTGTGTTGTTCGTTATTAATCAATTCAGAGTGATCGTACGACTAACATTTTGGTTAAGCTTAAATTAGATTCTTTTTCGCCGATGTCTGTCCGTCTATCAGGAGAACGAAGGACGCCCATCTGTAATCAATCACGTTCTATTCTTCAAGATTTTCTTCTTTGTTTTCCTTATGTAAAGGTCAGCAAGTCAAGGAAGCCAGTCGTGGACTTGGACCGTTTATGACCGTTTGTATTTATGAAACTGACGTGGTTCGTGGAAAGTCAGATACTGGTAATTGTAATTTGGTTGGAAATTCGCTAGGGACTGACACGGTAAATGAAAGATATTTTTTAGACTGCCATTCTGCCATTCTGTTGACCGCTTCAGTTTTAAAAACTGCGTTGCTTTACTCAAGAAGTGAGATGGGGTGCGGTATGACACGAGTATTTAATGACAACATTGCGTCTATAAAATTGTCACTACATTTTATGTTACAAAGAAGTATCAAAATCTTACCATTTAACGACTAAGCTTACATGATGAGATCTGGCAGAGAACTGGCACGATACTGCCCAACGTTCGATAGTTCTTTACGATATGATCTAGTAAAGTTGCGTGGTAATCTGGACCCTTTCGCGTATTCGGTTCAATCGGTTTGTCTATTTATAAATGTAACATTTTCGGGTATGAATCCTGGATGACTTGCAACTGTTTATATAGGCCTTGCAGAACATAAACGAACACCCCTGGTCCAACCGGTTCAACCGTTTGGATCGCGATAAACGAATGCGGACCTGATGTTCCTGTTGGTATCGATGAGACACGGAGCCACCACCCAAAGTACACCTTAAAACGACAGAGCTGCCTACCTAGTGCTGACCATAGCTAGTGTACGACCAGGGACATCTGCTCATTCACATGTTGCGCCAAACCATGAGATCAAAAAAGCTCAGAAAAAACTGAAGAGCATCAACATTGGAGGAATCAACAACACGCCAGGACAGATCGCGTATTGTAATGACCATCTTCGATATAATGGTGACCCAAGTTGAAAGACGACAACTTGTAAAAAAAATAGCAATGTTTGTTTCAGAAGCTATTCTACTTAAACGGCGAAAGGATGGTTATAAACTGTATTATGTACCAGCAGCTTTAATAAAACATGACATGCTACATGCGCGAAAACCATTGTCTTCATAGTTACGACTTGTTTTGATTAGAAGAGATACACCAGCATCACGACTACCATACCGATGATGACGCCATGTCCTTGTTGTACAGCTGGAGTAACAATGTAGCCATCGGTGATTGCACAAACAGACTGAATTAAGATTCAGTCATAGCTCATATCTAAGTCCACGATACGTAGTGAACTATTGTACCGAGCGACGGCTTAGGATAATAATATGCAACATAAAAGTCGTAATCGGATTTATCGTCACTAACTTTGTTGTGTAGGAGCGTGGCCATGTTCCTGCATCTTGGCTGTACATGAGTTGTGATGAGGGGGACCTCCACTAGAGCAGACTATTCCTGTACGTATTGGTGGTGGACAAAATGTAGTCCGCTCTCATACCGTGTTCCTTAGCAACATTGATTTTATTGTACACAATACCCTTTCCGCACGGTATTTTTTTCCTTGCTAATTCTCTGCCCTTCAGTGCTGCAATGTTAAATGCGCGTTAGAACTTTACTTATGGACAGATAAAGCATGTAGGTGCCCGGGAAACACACCAGCTTTGAACTAACGGAAACACCTACCAATGTACAGCACTGTGGTATTTAACACCACACATAGTTTTAGAAATCTAATTGTAAAACTACATGTATTTCAAATATGGCAAAACATACAACCACAGTAGCGCAATACAGACCGACGGAATCACAACATAATTATATCGGGCACAGTATAGCTAATTACTTAATACCTTCAATATGTGTGTATTTTTAATAAAAACAAGTAACACAGGATTTAAATGTCCAATAGGTTTTTCAACAATAATCATGACAATTTCCTGAAAAAGACTGACATGTGTACAAATCTATGTAGGAAAGGGAAACCTGTCATGATCTTTACTGGAGCTCGCCCAACTAAGTTTTAACCACAACAACCTTAATAATTAGAGGAAATAGCAGAGCACATGAAGTTCACATCCCCGGAGGGGCCACAGAAGTTCGTTCTCACGCTATGAAACCCCTATCGTAAAGACAACACCACATCCGTAATACATTGCCGCTATCAAGACATTTCATTTTTTTTCCATTTGACATTTTGCTGTTACATTTCAAGCGCATGGACTATGTGTAACCATGAATTACTGTGAGAACGATACCACAGTTTAATCGACGTTTATACTTGGTAGTGTAGTGTCCTTACTTTCAATTCAGATGCGGGTAACGATCATACTTAATTGGTGTATAGAAATTCAGACCAATTACCCATTTATTTAATTGTTTTAGTAGCGTACAGTACTGTCAGGGAATAACATTACATATCAAGTAGCCCATCTGTTTCTGTGTTTCAAAAATATCTTATACCATATTATCTCTATATGTTATAGCAGAAAAATGTTAACCACAATTAAATTTTGGAAATTGAAATTTGAAAAAGATATTGAACATAGCTTAAAAGCAAGCTCAAGTTAAAGAAATTAACATTCATAGTTTTTTAAAGAGAGAAGTTTCTATTACAAATTAAATAGCAATATTAGTTTATAACTACCTGATCAAAACGGGGTATTTTATGGATGAAAAAACACTTTCTCGTACTAAAGACAATAAAGCTTCAAAATTGGCCAGTAGGCCTGTTTTTGAGCCAATTTAAAAGGTCAAAGAGAAGGATACATGTTCAGCAAGTCATTTTTCTGTAAGATATTTACGCACATAACAGAATCGAAAATTAAATAGGTTTTTAGTTGAATGTGCACTTAAAAAGATCTCCTAACCAGTCGAGATGACCAACTTTTATTTTAAAGCTACATCGGTCATGTATGAGAATTTATTAAGAATAGCGTATTTTAATCAGACATTTACCAATATTGCTATTGATTTTAGCTTAGTGTATTTTCAATCTTTAACAAGAGGCCTATGGGCCTTAACGGTCACCTGATATATTTATACAGAGAGTTGATTTTGTTTTTAACATGAACAGACATATTATTCAAGGTGACAAAAAAAACAATAAAACCACCCTATTCACTATCTAGCATACAGATTTAAGACTGAAAAGTATTTAAAACAAGCACCTCAGATTCTAAACAAGGAAAATGAATAAAGTTTAGCACACTGACTCCTTTGGGTCCCACCCTATAGCCCTTGGGGGTAGGACTGGCTCAAAATTTTCAAAGTATCAAACTGTCAACTCAGGGTTATAATTCAAATCAAGTTATAAACATGTAATATTCAAAGTATCATTTGCCATTAAAAACCATAATAAATGTTCCCCCCCCCCTTCTTCACCAGGGGGTAAACGTGAGACCCTAGGGTCATATACCTTAAGACCCTTCCATCTATGAAGAGTGTTTGATTCTACCATATCTGGGTCTTGAGAAGAAGATTTTTGAAATTTCAGTCAATTCGACCCTTTTTGGCCCCACCCATCAACCCCAGGAGGTCAGTCAGGGCTCATATGTGCATACCATCAAACTGCTATCCAATACTGATAATGTTAACCTAAATTGAATTACTTTTAATGGAAATTAAACAAATGTTGGTCCAAAATGTGATTTCCCTATATAAACTATAGTAAAGTTTGCCCCTCCCCGAGGGTAAACGTGAGACCCCAGAGTCACAATTCACAATTGTGGTAAAGCACCTTAAGACCCTTCCATCTATGAAGAGTATTTCATTCTACCATATCTGGGCCTTGAGAAGAACTTTTTTGAAATTTTAGTCAATTTGACCCTTTTTGGCCCCGCCCCTCAGGCCCCTGGAGGCTGGGGACCAAATCAGCCACTATTTTTGTTGACCTTTGGCCATGGAAGGTTTCTGCAAAATTTAATTTCAAGAAGTCGAAAATGTAAATTGTTTACGGACGCACGACGGACGACGGCGGACAAAAGGCGATCGCAATAGGTCACTTGAGACGTTGTCTCAGGTGACCTAAAAATGCATCAAAAACAAATATTTTTAATGTGAGATAACTTTAAGCCATATTGGTAATTCCTTTATTTGGTCAATACGGTGAACCCTATTTGGCAAGTCTATGTTGTACATTGGTTGGTTTTTTCCTTACCAAATAACCAAAACGATATAGATATTACTCTTCAAAGTTGGTCAAAAAAGTGGTTTTGATTATTTCCCTGACTTGTTTCTTTTGGCCGAAGGTTGATTGTGATACACCTTTCTCTGCTATAATGTAGATAATAACCATTTTAAATAAAAGAATAAATAAACGAACAAACAAAATAAATCTGGTTACAATTTGTTTGATATTTGGGCAATTTCCCGGGTAGAATGACAGGCTCACTTTCTAAACCAATACGCATAATAATAAGTGTTTTACCACGGAGTACCAATCCGCTCTAACGAAGCTACCGATCGTAGTCATGATATTTCAGTGCCGGCAAAGATCAAAGATATGTTTACTCTGCTTAGATCGTTTGTGACAGAAAACATATCAAAACTCTTTGACAGAAAACAACATGTAGGGAGCAACAAGAAGTAAGGAACACACTACCGGCGCCACATTTAGTCAGGAAACACGTGTGTTCATGAACTTTCCTTCAGAAACATCCGGTTTCGTCCCAGGCTTTGGGCAATGGTTTATGATTTCCTTTACTTTCTTGTCTGTATCGCTTACAATATACCCTTTCTCAAACGGTCGCCTGCCGGGATGTTACTTATAAGTAATCATGTTGTATCAAGTCTTTTACTGATACTCATACATGTAGTCTGTACTACTTTATTTCCTTCATTCAGGCATTGACGTGTTCAATAGGTACGTGATGAACTGTGTTCAGATAATAGCATTGTTACCAGTACATGTAACAGCGTATATTACAGTCGCTGATAATCGGCATATAAATACTACCATGGGGATCCATTATGTAGTTTGATTTGACGACAGAAACACCATATCTCTTTACAATACAAGTATGTATCTTTAAAAGAACGGATCTATCAATATGTGAGTTGTCAGGAATCCAGCATCAACGACTGTTCCTCAGCTTGTATCATACAGCTCTACCAAGTGAACTTACTTTTTAATTTACATCGTACACGATTGATTCACAAATCAAGGGAGATAATCAGAGAAAACAAATGGCGAACATTTGTCGACTAGTAGATGTTATAGTGATACTGTACGGAGTCCGTGATAATTTGATATGGACACACTTATCAGGAGCCTTCCCGATAGTGCAGAGATCCATTCCCAGTGAAGGCATATCGCCATTCCCTCTGTCTTGTTCAATTTACTAGTAAGAGGTAATTGGAATTGTAGTTCATGGTCATCGCTGCCATTAACGATAGTGTCTTGGCCGAATAGGTTGGGGTGAGCACTCCTATACCACGCGATCTTAGACATCTTCTATTAGTTCACTATCAGTTTTACTATCAAAGTCATCTTGCACACTAGAATATTGGCAATGTACTGTATCATGGGGATCTATTGTCCATTTCAATTACAAATCCATGCGTACGTAGCAAAATGAGAAAAAGATTATTTCTGAACGTTAAACGGGCGACAGGGAACAATTACAGTGCTTCATGTAGAGTGACAACTGTAGCATCGACCTTCTGATACTGCATCGGGCTAACTGCACGCGATGGTTACTGAATAATCAACTTTAAAGTTTAAAATGATTGCATTCCCTCAACAATCTGCAAGAAACATGTGTATATGTACACTAAAAACCGTTTGTGGATACGGCTGCTTGGGTTGAGGCGACCCGGATTTAGTCTAACCCTCGAGCTCCCTTTGGAAACTTTCATTTTAGATATTTCATTAATTAAACAAAACAAATATGTATACACATATTCCACTTACAGTTACAGTAATGTATTTTACCAGACGTAAATCAGTATTATATGAGCGTAGTTATTGTACTCGTAGTTATCATCGTGGCTAATACTTTGGTTCTATTTAGATCTCTGCTCTGCATATTGAAAATAGGATTTCCTGTCTATTTTTAGTTTGCTGTGTTTTACCTAGTCTAGTATATATATAAACAGCCACAGACCGTTTACAAATGGTTCTATATATAGATGTAATCTGACAATACAACATATTACGAATTATGTTAATACTCCTATATGTCCCCTACCAGAAGCACGACATTGTCACGTCTGGCCAGTGTAGGAAAACTTGCAAACGACTTAAATGGGAATAGTTTTTCCTTATTTTGAATTTATTTTGCTAAAAAAAATGTTCTGCACTTTTAAAATAACGGCAGGTTACTGAGGAAATGATGAAGAAAAATGGCATTTTAATGGTTCTATTACGAAATTGTTATAAGCTGTTGAACATAATCGCATAGAAACAATGTTATGGCTTTGCACTACATTTGGTTTTTCATCCAAATGTTTCTCTCATCTATCAAACTCTAAATGTTTGCGTAAAGTCTAGAGTCAGTTATAGATATTGTATTAATACTATTTTTGTGACGTGGTTTGATAAACTTATATATTGTTATTTTAAGCATATTTTCACAAATTGATTGCAAGCTAGTATTTAATACGTTATCCTCACTTTTAGATAGTTTCATGGGAGAGATTGATTATTGTTGCGATTTAAGAGAGCCAGTTATGTGTCCTCCTAGCCTACGAGGAAAGTTATCACCGTCAATAACAAATTCATCTTAGTCATTCCCAGTTTTGTTTAGTGTGTCCAGATTGATTGTAGAAAAGATGTCTAGTGCAGGGACTCCCTGTCTACCTTAACAAATATATTTCCGAGTAATTGTTGATTGAGAAGTATATAATAGAAAAGTCGATACCCTCTAGATTGGGTCATGAGCAAATAAAACGCTTCTTTGAAAACATCTGTCAAGCATTTTCTGGAAGTATTTAACAATTGCATACCAATTTTCTAGTTCAGAAAAGAATCTAATATTCTATAAAATGTTTCCACAAATTAAATTTGAATACAAATATCAATAGCAGCAATATCCATTTCTCCGACATTTGTATCGTTGCAGTTGTCATTTTATATATAAGATATTATATCAAAATGATTTTATTAACTGTTTTGTCCTTTTTATTTTCTGAATAATTGCGGTTTTGTTTTCACATCCCCTGGGAAAACAGCCTCAATATCAGTTTTTAAATTAACTTAAGCGGCTGATGCATACACATAGAGTTCAAATATTCCAAACGCATTGTTATTTATTTTCCAGTCCTGTGTACGGAGTATGTGTTGCAGATAATTGAATAATCAATTAAATCTTAATTCCGAACTGTCTGCAAGCAGTAATTTAAACCAATCAATCTGATTTATTAATTCACTCGAAGAGTGCAGTCTTGCAATTTTGTCTAAGTTATAGACATGATTGAAGCCGTTGAGATTCCCTCTACTGCTAATCTATGTAAAGAGGAGTATTTTGAAATAAAATCACTTGTTTCTATACAGTTTCTTACGTTGTTGATCTCTACCAGTCTGCAGAATTTGTTGCCAAAATAAAATATTTAAATCATTGAAGTATCTAACCCATCAAACTATATCTACGCATTTTGTTGACAAATAAAACAAGTAAAACCTCCATCCTTACACACGATAACAATGAGTTATGCTCTGTCACTATCAGTCTGTATGATACTTCTGTACATATGCCCTTTCTGAAATATATGAAACATTGGATTCTGTTACTCAGACGAACTGGGGTTTAAATTCGCACAACACTTTAGATAGTCAGGACTTTAGCTAATCTAGCTCTGTTGTCGCTCATAATTGGTTCTGCTAAATAGTATCGGAGGGACAACAAGTTTGACAGATTTATGTTTTGAAATGCTTTGCCTTTATGTAATATAAGCACTAAATAGAGGTTATTTGAGATTTTTCCTTTCATATCGGCTATGTGTTGGACATTATATGTTTCCTACCCCTGATCAGCTACAAGTTAATTACACTTGGATCATCAATCAATCATTGAGTCAGGATTGTCACTTTTATATATCATGACTTGTGATAACCGGACAACGGACCCGCCAGGAACACCCTCCGAGACAACATTCATCCTGAGGGAAGTTTTAACGTGTCTGCTATTCGAACGAACAACGCCGGAAAATCGTCATATTGGCAGGGCTGCATCCCCGTAGATTGCGACATTTATATCTATGTGATATTTCAACTGTCATATTTGATATAAAGAACAGGACATGCGTCTCGTAGGGTATGTGCGTCAATGTGACTATTGCCATGATTGAACTTCATATGAGCAGGATCTAATATCCTCGTGAAAATGACTTGCATATTGATAAGTTTCCCGTAATATATTTATTGTAAAACAACTATTGTCATAAAACAAAAGAAATGCGTCTTACAAATAGCATAGTTCGGTCCCTTGGTTAGTATTGAGAACATGCAGTAAAAATGAATCTGGATATGAAAGCACGTCAGCTTTTGCAATATCAGAAAAATCATTGAATTGTTTTTTACAGCTTCCGCTGGCCAAAAATCACCTGTTTGGCTTAATATTCCCCTCGCCTTCCGGTAAGAAAATATGAAATTTAAACTGATCCTTGGAACATATGGTACTTGCATAAACTCTATTTACAGTAACTCTGGTAATAGGTTTCCTCAGATAAATGTCGCAGTGTAAGCCGTTACTAGTGTTTCGGACATTATCGGATGACGTGCAATCAAGCAGCTACATGACAACTGCCCCAACTTGACTATCTTGTATATCTATAAGCACGCTGTCGTCCAAGCAAATGTTTATCTTATGGCCAAACAATCGGGATCTAGTTGAAGAACCAGAGACAAGAAGAGGAATAATGCATGTTGTTATCTAAAGGGTATATAGATTCTATATCAAAATTATACAATTACCTCATTACTATAACATTGGAGCAATGTATTTGGTATATTTTACAGCAGTTTAGACCAGACACGAATACTTGAAATCAGCAAAGCATATTTAAAAATATGAAGTAGCATAATTTAGTCTATTGATCTAAAATACGCCCTATTATACTATGGATTAAGCGAAATAATGAGTCAGATAATCATATTAACCTGTGAATTAGTAGTAAACCTTTATAAAAGATGTATGTGTGTGCTGCCTCCTTTCTAATTGAGTGTCTATTTATGATCAAATTAAACATACCAGTTCATGGGGGGTTTTTTTTTGGGGGGGGGGGGTTAAAAGAAAAAGAAAAACACAATTCGAAATAACTATTTTGTATATAAACATTTCAAAACATTAATAAGGCTTATCATCATTTTTCTTTTCTTTTTTAATTTTGAGCTTAAGAATGATTAATTTTATATAAGCTCTCAAATAAAGCAGGTCTATGCACATGCATATTGAATTCTTTAAAGAACTGAAAAAACTACCCATGGCATTTTTCTAAGTGAAATGTTCCCTATCGAAAGTACACCTTGTCTATGATTTTATATACTCTTAAATGTTAAACCTCACCTTACTTTAAATGTCCCCTAGCTTGCACAAAGTACTTGACGATCACCTTTTGTGGCGGCTGTATATGCATTTGTCTTTAATTGAAACATTTAAAGCGACTTTCTTATCTATATCTAAATGCTGAACGAATCATTTTGGCTCTCAGGGATTTAATGTTATTGATTGTGTAGTACCAGTGACGTTTTAAATTGTCTCGGTTCCCCCACACTCTACTTAATGTAAGCAGTGAAGCTCGTCCCAAACCTCGCCTAATCGGTGCTTACTGCGCCAATCTTTGCCTTATATTTTTTACAGTGTACCACTGGAGTGTCGACAACGGAGGTATGACGTCACCAAGAGGGATTAACTATAAGTACATCGGAAGAGGGTAGATCAACGTGGCATAAAGTAAATTGCATCAGCAAAAATTGCAAGTATCATAAAATGTCGTTTTGACGACGCGCTATCCACATTCGACCTTTCTATTGGCAAGTTTAAGTTTGATCAGTTTAACATTGAACACGTTAGTATTGACCAGTACACCGAATTCGATTAATCTCTGTGATTTTCATTTTATCCTGTTTGATACTGTAAAACTCGTCTATCAGGAACAATGAGTTCGTTATAAGTTCTATCAAACCTCAAATGATTTCTACAACCTTTTTCGCTGCCTTCTAAAATCCTATCCTGTCACAATTGCAAAGGAAACATTTCAGGTATTCTTTCTAATGATCCCCTCGATGTTCCCACGATATTGCACGAAATGTCAAGGTAAAGTGGTTGGTTTTTGCAGCCATGTTATAATGTTCAGACGTTACCGAACATTAGGGCTACATGCGGTTTGACGTCATCGTCTTTGTTGGTAAGGAAGGCAATGGGTTCTGTTCCTAGGCCGTGACATACCAATGTCTTTGAAAATGGTGGTTGTTATTCCCTGTTTAACTTTTAGCGTTTAGGGAAATGGCAACAACTGTTTCACCCGCTGTCAGTATCATGTTACCGGGCGGAAGGCTGTGCCGGGTGCCTTCGGCATGGTATTTCAGGTCGGATAGCACTATTAAGTTGGCATCAGATCCGTACTATTAAAAGGAGGCAAATACACCAACATATGTGTGTTGTGTAAGCGTGCATGTATGTATGTGTGCTGGATGCAGAGTATGTTGGTGTACTTGCCTCCTTGTGATAGCGTTGATCTGATGCCGTCTTTATAGTCCTATCCCACTGAAACACGAAGGCACCCATCACAGCATTCAGCCCGATCACATGTTGCCATTTCCAACAATGCTGAATGTTCAGCAGGGAATGACCATTTACCACTTTTCAGGACTTTGGTATTAAGCGTTCTTTAGATTGTGCAAACCTTTTAGATAGAATGTACCTCATTACTGGATGTAAACTCATTATCTGGTGTTGCTTATTGGATGTAAACTCATTATCTGTTGTTGCAGTGTTTCGGGAGAGAAACAAATTAAGCCATCTGAAAACTTTTATTATCATCATATATGCGAAATGTTGGTGACGTCATCAATACTGGTTAGAAATATAAAAACGTTGTTAACATGAGCGGAAAAGGGTCGATCAGTTTTGTCTAAACTAACCGAAAAAGTCGATCAGTTTTGTCTAGACTAACCGAAAAGGGTCGATCAGTTTTGTCTAAACTAACCGAAAAAGGTAAATCAGTTTTGTCTTAAACTAACCGAAAAAGGTCGATCAGTTTTGTCTAAACTAATCGTAAAAGGTAGCTCAGTTTTGTCTTAACTAACCGAAAAAGAGGGTAACTTTGGTTACCTTACTTGGGGACCTAGACGCCATCTATTAAGTGTTGTAGAAAGCTTAGCGTTTTCTTTTTTTGACAATGACGAAACCATGTAAACCTAGGACGAATCTCAGAAATATAACGTTCCTAAAGAGAAAGGCGATGTAGTGACAACGAAGCTGGAAGACACAATAACAAGCAGAATATTCAAAACGAAAAATAGATATAGAATGTTTTATTATGAGATTAGCATGGCAACATTTAAAACAGGTCTGAAGTCTATCAACTCACATCTCTCGAAACCCAAAACACAGAGGAACATGATTGTTTAAGAGGAATAGGGATGTTATTATGAGGAAAAGGAAATTTCAACGTTTATCATATAACATAGAAGTACGACGCTCCAATTTGTCTTGCTTCTTGCTGTAAGTAAAATTGAGTTAATCAGCTAATGTAGAGGAAGGTGAGGCGTGTTCGATTTCATATTTAGGAGGGTATGTACGGTCGCCGTTATTATGAAGAAACAACACATCCTCAATATATTAGAAAGTGAATTTGAAGGACTTCTTCACATGAATTAATAAGATTTTCGATAACTTCAATATTAATTAATAACAAAATCAAATATGCCAGGAGAAACATTGTCCCCATGGATATACCAACAGCTTGCTGAAAATAATATCATACCAACGAACTTAGTAAGGACAACCGGTAATGCAGTCATACTCAAGATTTCATCCTCAGTGTAATACTTTGGCCTCACATATTAGCAGGGGGAAAAGTGTTTCCTTCAGAGTGGTGTGATTTATGGGGCAGTGGACAGAGTGGAAAAGAACAATGTTCTGATAGGGTGGACACGTGTGTTTATGATAGGATGTACAATATTGATCAAAATAACTTTTCAGCTCTTCCAAACCCACATTCTTTTTTCAAACAAGCGTAATTATTGTTTTGCAAATAATATGTTAATATAATTGCATTTGACGAAAAACGTCAAGATATTGAAGACTGTGTTCGTCAACATATCTAATGTATCATGTTTTCTTTTTGTTCGTTCAGTTTGATGGTAAGAATAACTCAACTCCGTGTACCCATCATGAAAAGCTTTCGTACGCATAAATAATCCTAGAAAACTATTTTACATCTTCCTTGGAGAATACAAATGAAAATTTACACGGTATTCAAGTTGCAGGCAGACGCAAGATTAAAACTTATTTTCGTAATTTTGTAAAGTTGGAGTAGGCAATATATATATATATATGCGTGCGTAAAAAATTACTAGAGTTTCTTAGTACCTTTGTAGAACTTTTATCTCCTTAGAGGTTCCTCAGGGGAAATGATAGATGTATATACATAAACAATAACGTTAATCAAAGCCTGCTCAACGTGGAGAGAAACGCAAGTTTATGTTAAACAATAATTACCAAGTATTTGTCGAATAGCAAACAAAACTAAGACAGTGTTATTTAAAGGTACTTAATCTTTCCTCGGGTTAACGGTATTCGAGAATTCAGGAATTTATGTACATCAAAAAAACAGAACTGAAAAATTTATAATTCAGGTTAAGAAGATTGTATATATCACTCTAACACAAACAATAATTTAAACTAGTAAAACTGCAGAATTTATACCTTAGTGTTTTTGCATACACCATGCCTTCATGAACATTTGATTTGATTTGTTTGTGTTTTACGTCCTATTAACAGTTATAGTCGTTTAAGGACGTGCCAGGTGTTGGTGGTGGGGGAAGGCCGGAGTTCCAGGAAAAACCACCGACCTACGGCCAGTACCTGGCGACTGCCCCACGTAGGTCTCAAACCCGCGACTCAGTGGTAGAGGGCTAGTGGTAGCAGAATGTCAGACGTTCAAAATAGTGAACCTGCATGACTTATACCTTAGGTCGAATATATTTGCATACGCATTGCCTACAATAATGAACAATAACTCAAACAATTGAATATCAATTTGTAAGCTAAAACCGCATAAACACATGGAAGACCCGGGGTCAGCTCTGTGTAGCTAGAAACTTGTTTCAAGTGAACAAAAACATATATCTCCCCTTTTTAGCCAATAGACAAACTTCGGTATACAAAATTGACAAAGGGTCGTATCTCTTTATATAGTGGGACTCGAGACCCGAACTTAAAATGCAACACTCCTACTTCCCAAGATACATAACTATAGCAAGTTTGGTCAGCGTTGGTGAAATAACAAGGAACTTATGCCGTGGACAAACTTCGGTGTTAAAAATAAACAAATAAGGGCTATAACTCTATACAAGATACAAGAAAAAAAATTATAGTCGTATATATGAAAACATAAACAATAGCTCTGAGAGCTATTATTACGACAAAACATAAGAAAAATATCACAGCAAGGTAACAAAGATATAAAACTACTATTGCTAAGTATGAGAGAATTAATTAAACATAATAGTTAAAAGTACATAGATAAGAGCAAGCACAAATACATGCAAAACTGTTGGGTGACTTAAAGCACATGTCTATATATGTATATATCATAATATAGCAAAGTGTAAAAATTTACCGAATAAGCATTATTATAGTACAATCTAAAATATACAATCTATATATAGTGGGGCACAAGTCCCGATTTCAGTGCGAGAGATTCCGCCTTTACAAGATACATGTATATGGTAAGTTTGGTCAACATATGTGAAATAACATGGAACACATGCTCCGGACAAACTTCGGTATTAAAATTAAACAAAGGGCATTAACTCTGTATATAGCGGGGCACGAGAGCTAATTCTAGTGCACTGCATACCTTCTGTGATTGATGCAGGTATACTTCAAGATTGATTAAGATATCTTTAACGGTTTAGAAGTTATGCTGTGGACAAACTTCGATATAAAAATATAAACAAAGGGCTATAACACTGTATATAGTGGGGCACAAAACCCGATGTTAGTGCGAGAGATTCTGCCTTTCAAAGATACATAAATATGGTAAGTTAAGTCAACGTAGGTGAAATAACATGGAACTTATGCTCCGGACAAACTGCGGTATTAAAGAAAAATATGGCCATAACTCTGTATAAAGTGTGACACGAGACCTAATTCCAGTGCACTGCACACCTTCTGTTGGTGATGCAGATATACTTCAAGTTTGATCAAGATATCTTTAACGGTTTAATATTTACGGGCCGGACAAGAATTTACTGAAAATGTTGCACTTATCTGACCTTTGATCTTCTGGTGAAGGTTACAGTGACCTAATTCCAGTGCACTGCACACCTTCTGTGGGTGATGCATGTATACCTCAAGTTTCATCAAGATATCTTTAACGGCTTGAAATGTATGGCCCGGACAAGTTGGGATTAGAAGAACCAGAAGATGAACCAGTACTTATATAATATGTCTTCCTTCATTCGAAGGGGAGACGTAATAAACAGTGAATAAACACGACAAGTGTAGGGCGGATAGCCTTATTTATTTGATCATCTTTTCTTCGCATCTTCCATACGCACAAGACATCTTTCGAAATGGTATTATTTTTTTGGTGTTTTGTCAGCTGAGCTTAGACAGCAATTTATGTCAGCTGAGCTTAGACAGCAATGTATGTCAGCTGACTAGATAGCTATGTAATGTTGCTAACTGGTCTCATTACTTTATTCATAATGTTACATCATAATAAGCGAAGGACTAATCAAAATATGCTTTGTTACATTTAATTGAATAATAAGTCATTTCTGATTTCATTTTCCTTATTTATAAACGTCGTTGTTTTTTTTAATGATAGTGTAATTCCCCGACAATTTTGACAATTGTTTTTATTCTCATAAACAATACAGTGTAGAGAATACATTTATACAAATGGGTGACAATAATACATGGTGGAACAAGATGGACATTAGTATTGTAAATTAATTATGTCATTAATATTGGTAATAAATTTAGCCAATGATGTCAATTCATGTTGTGTTACATAATTGAATAATGTATGATATTTAAATGTGTTTGGTCTTTCATAATAATATCTGGACATATGTTTTCGACTACTATTGAGAATTGGTTGATGTGTACACGTAAACAGATAATGAAATTCGTCGCCAATTTCTCTTAAATAACATAAACTACATAATCTATTTTCAAGTGGTATATTGAACTACCTACCATTTTCAATTGGTAACTTAGTATTACATGTTCTAAACTTACAATACGCTTTGGCTAGTTTCGGATGGAGTTCTAGTAAGTACTTTTCTAAACAAAGTTCGTACTTATATATTCTATAATTGGTTCCTTTCGGAGAAGTATAAATTTCATTTCTCCAGTTTGATATAAATTTTCCTTTTAGTTTATAAAATATGGTACTTTTTAGCCAATGTATACTTCGTAACTCTTGACTATTAAATATATGTATCAGACTGCATTCTTCAAAAATACTTTTCACATATTTTAGCCATGATGATTCATAATTTGATAAAATTGCTAACAGTTTATTACTTAATTTATTCTGGTTGTGTTTTGTCAATTAAGCCCAAAATCCGACCATTCTTTCTTTGACATTAATATCTAGCGGAAACCTTCCAAGTTCTCCGTATATCATAAAGTTCGGTGTAGACGTTTTAACATTAAGTATGTGTTTGTAAAATTTTAAATGTAAACGTTCGATAAGTTTATGTTACAGAAACCCCAAACTTGACATCCATATAAAACTATAGGTTTGATGGCTTTGTCAAATATGTCAAGTTGACAATCTATTGACAAATTATGATCCCTACATTTGGAAATAGCACCATACATTGCTTTTAAACCTTTACCATACATTTGTTTAATATTAAACTGTTTCAAACCAGTTTTAGTAAAATAAACCCCAAGATATTTAAAATCCTTAGCTATTCCTATAACAGTACCATTGCATGTAAAATTAAGGCCATCAGGAAATCTTTTTCTACCAAATACCATGATTTTAGTTTTGCTGATATTGACTTTAAGATGCCATAGGTTGGAATATTCGAAAAATACATCTACTTGCTTTTGCAAATCCTCTGCCGTGTCTGATAGTAGTATAGTGTCATCAGCGTATAGCATAACATAAAGCTTCATATATACATGTAAATCCTCTTCTAGCTGGTCGTTTATATTAGACAGACCTTTACAGTAACGTGATTTCATAAAATCTTCTAAATCATTAAGAAAAAGTGAAAGAAAAAACGGGGAAAGATTATCGCCTTGCCGGACCCCAGAACTACATGGGAATACATTCGAGGATACGCCATCTTTCATCACTCTAGCCTTAATGTCATTGTACATGTTTGTAATAATTCGCAAACATTTTCCATCTATATTACTAAAAGAAGTTTGTTCCAAAGGCCTATTCTCCAAACACTATCAAAAGCCTTTTTAAAATCTTTTAATGTTTTGATGGTTCAATTAATGCAGAAAGTGAAAATATATGGTCAATAGTGGAGTGATTTCTTCGAAACTCTGCTTGATTTTCGAGAATGAGTTCTACATTATCTGCATATTTATTTAATCGTTCATTAATTACAGGTATAAACAATTTAGCTAGACAGCTAACCAAAGTAATTGGACGATAGTTAGTGGCATCATACAAACTAACATTGTTCTTAAAAACAGGGATGATGTTTCCCAGGAGCCAAGTCTCAGGCACGTGACCAATGTTAAAAATATAATTGAATAATTCAACATATAATGGCATCATTAAATCAATTGTTGACTTAATATATTCGTTACATAGGATGTCGTCACCAACAGCCTTATTATTCTTTAACATTTTAACACATTTCATTATTTCGTTCGGCAGTATTGGCTCATTTATAAAATCATTAGTTTCCAGTTTTGACAGCTCAGTAAGATCATCAATAGAAAACACATGATTATCCTCACCTTCAATTTTTTTGTTAAAACAGGAATTAAAAAAGTTAAAAAGATCTTCAATACCAGCCTTACAAGTACTTTTTTTGGAACTTCCTGTATTAAATATTTTCCAGTATTCTTTTGGATTTCTTGACCTTAGTGTCCGGAGTTTATTTTTAATCTCTAATTTATGCTTGATGACACAACGATTAGGTGTTTTTTTATACAACCGTTCCTTTACATACATTTCCTCTTTGAGGTAAGCATTAACAAACTTTTTGTATAACCGTTTGGCTTTTCTATAATTTAAATAAGTTACATTGTTCCCTGTTTGATCATTTAAAGTGTTTTTTTAACAAATTCTGACCTCATTTCAGAGTATAACAGGTATTTCATTACAATACGGTAGTCTCAATCTCTCTGTACAGATAAAGTGTTAGGTATATCCCTTCTTCCCGCCTCTACATTACCCCTGTTTGGGAGTTTTGATTGTTCAAATAGTAATTTCATCAAGATAATTATCAAGATCCGCATACAGGTACATAGTTCATGTAATAAAAATATGCTTATCACTCATGTTAATATCAATTTCGTTCGTGTGATCATGATTTGGAGAACAAATTATGAAATTCACTTCGAATCTCAGCAACAGAAAACAGTTGAATATATATGGGGGGGGGGNCTTATCAAACAAATGGCGCACATGTATCGGTTATAATATACATTTTTATTGTTTATTTCTTATTTACAGTTACCGAACCCGACAGTTTATAGCGTCGTTGTGGTACTATGGGAGGTTTGGTCCCGTGGCTTGTAGATAATCCCCGAAAATCCAGGCCTAGATAATAATACTCCTGTTACAGTCGATCCTCTTGTTAGCCGAGTAAACAGATCTTAGTCGGAGTAAAGTGGATGTTTAACTTCTTACAGTCATGTATCATGTTGTCATATTAACTTAATAATGCTCCTGCTCTAGGCAAGAAAATCAGCCCAAACCGGATTTTTTTGTTTTGATCTGACATGAAATCGATTTTATGAGGGCGGTAATGTATAACTGATATGTGTTATGACCAGTTGTTTACCTCGTGATGTACCCATTAAAACACGTGACATCAATGTAATGCACGTGCTATGTGTTTACTAGTAATTACATATCTATACATACCAGGTTTGTCCCGCTTGTTGGCTAGTATAACAACAGGCACGTGGTCAAGTTCTCTATGTCTTAGCAAAGTTTGTAGCACGTCCCTGGCCTCAGGTAGTCGCTCTCTACTAGAGCTGTCCACCACGAAAATGATACCTGAAGGAAATCGAAATCGAAAAACTTGGCTTAAGTGAATAAGCATGTGTTGATTAAAAGCAATAACAGACATATTTGACACGCAATTTCCCGAAATACTTATACAACCTAAAGCAACTGACGGATTACAAAAAAATGCAACATTCCTGTGAATTTTCGTCGCCATTCCGCCAGGCTAAGGTTTACTTATGTTCCAGACTACTGTAATCTGATTGCCAAGGTGTTCCGAAGGGATGCATTCCAGTAAAATAGTCGGATCTAACTATATCTATCTTTATTGAGATATAGAAAACAGAGTAAAACCAAAGTGTCTGTTGTGTTTCTTAGAGAAATAAACTCGCCAAAAAAATCTTCACAAGATTATCCCTCGCACACATTTGAGATACATGTACATTTGTATGGGTTCATATAGCACAACCAGTGAAGTGTCTCTGTGAGACGTTCCGATGACTTGTACGACATGTGCTCTTGTCACATACATCAGACAAACATTGAAACGTCATACATAAATAATTTACTGTTTGAGCTATATATTACCCTGTGTGCAGTTCTACACTCACCAAAATATACAGAAAATGTTTAGACATTCATGTCTTAACTAGGCTGAATATGTACTTTTTCATTAACTAGTTCAACTTTTCTTCAATAGCGTACTTTCAATCACTAAGCTGACCCCTTTTCACTTTACTTTGATTTAGCTACCTTGGGCCTGGAAGAGATAGTGTTTCCACAGTCCCCGGATGGACTTGTGCCCGCCCATGTCCCAGACGGTGAGCTCATCACCACGATGCTGGATTGTCTCCACGTTAAATCCAAGGGTCTGGGTGGTGGTGAAAAAGTTTCGATGCAGAAGTTGATACAGAATAGTCGTTTTACCTGGGGGGATAAATACGTGACAGTATAGTTATGGTTTCCATTGACTGAGGCAAGAGTAGGCACAAAGAAGGATAACTCCTACCTTAAAGTCCAGTACAGTATTGTATCGAAAGAGAAAACTTTCCTTTGTAATCAACCCTTTTGTATTGAGGAACCGAAAGCAATATTCTCCAGGGTGTTAATTTTCTGTATAATCATCCAATGCTGGTCTTAAAAGTTCAATGGAGCTAAGGTGGACAAAGTCCCTATATAGACATTACGATATAGAAATTGTCTAAGCAACACCAATGTGTATTAATACTTAAATTACTTTTTATTATTCAATAAATATGTTTAAAGCTGTATGAAAGAATTTACCAATAAAACTACCTAATAAATAAATTGAAATCGCGAGTACGTCCTGTTCAGATGAAAATATTAACGATGTTTATGTATAACAATGCTGTATCAGATGGACACCAGCTCTAGTAGGACTTGTACACACGACCAACAGACAAATGATGACCAACAAGTAGTGATTCAGATTGAAATTTAACAACCGACTTGGATATATTTATTTTAATGATAGTTCTTGAAAGTAAAAAATAAATAGTGATATTAACATGGTGAAAATGGCAACGTTCAACTCGCGGACATTTGTTATAATGACAGTATGAAATTACCAATCACATTTAATTGGTTTTATTTTTATTTTGTTAAACGTCTTAACAGCCAAGGTCATTTAAGGAAGTGCCTCCATATATTCCATAAATGTAATGTTTGCGTGCATGTGTGCATGCATGCTGAATACAAGGTATGTTGGTGTATTTGCCTCCTTACAGTAGCGCGGGTCTGACGCCGAATTTAGAGAGCTACCTCACTAAAATACCATGCCAAATGCATCCAGCATAATATTCCGCCCTATCACATTATACTGACAACGGGTGACGAACTTTAAGTGGGACATAACAACCACCATTTTTGAGGACTTTGGTATGTCCTGGCCAAGGACAGACTCAATTGCCTTCCTCACTTGGGCGATCTCTTAACACCAATACGAACAATGTGGTATTACCAATTATATAATATAGAGGTGTTTTAAGTCATAGCATATTGTACTACTAAATAAGTTACACCAGACATTGTAGTAATGTATCAGTTATCACCCCTGCAGGTGGGGGGTCAGGAAAAGAATACACCTGCTGTTACCCCCTGCATGTATTGTAGGAGGCGACTAGTGTGGGAACCCCTAAAGAATTGGGGATTTGCGTTGGTGTCCTTTATTTGGAGACACAAAAGTGAATAGAATAAATTTGCTGCCCCATTGCAATATTTGGGATTTTTTTTACTTCTAACTACCTTTTATTTCCTAGCGCCTTGCTTGTCAACACCTCACTGTTGGCTTGAATTTTGAGCGTTCGACCAGTTAAGGAAGGCAATGGGTTTTGTTCATATTTTAGAGATTGTAATACTTGTACCTTTTACATGTGACACAATAATAAACTGTTCCCAGGCTGGGACATACCAGAGTCCTTATAAATGGTAGTTGTTATTCCCTGCTTAACATTCAGCATTAAGGGGAATGGCAACAACTGGTTCACCCATTGTCAGTATAATGTGACCGGGTGGAATGCTGTGCTTAGTGCCTTTGGCATGGTATTTCAGTGAGATAGCACTATAAAGTTGGCATCAGATCCGCGCTATAACAAGGAGGCAAGCACACCAACATACCCTGTCTCCTGCATACACACACGCAAGCACGCATAGACTACATGCATGGAGGCACGTCCTTAGATGACCTTAGCTGTTATAATCGGCGTTGTCATATGTATCTAGTGATATGTAAGGAACGTGTACCTGAGCCGTCGAGCCCCGCCATGATGAGCCTGAGGGACCGGCCCCCGGTGTAGGACGTATCGCTTTGATTGCACCCCATATCACATGGTCACACAGATCACATGGTCACACAGATTGTTGCCCGACCCGTCTACCAAACTGCCCACGTTCATACGAACCGTCCCACGTAGGAATACGTTGTTGACGTCACTAGATCACCGTTGACGGCGAGGAATTGCCCAGTATGCCATTGTTTTGGATACAGCTAAGCTTCTCACAGCTGTTCCATTTACTGTTTAATCTGAACTATTTTCGTCTCAATTCACACAAATACTGTACCATGTGATGGTATATTTATGTACAAATATACCATACATTGTGTATCCAAAATCACCACTGAAAGTATATCCTGTCCATGGCTTTAGGTTCAACGTGTTATAAAGTCCTTCCCTAAACGTATGCAAGCTTGATTGTAACGTATCATCCATAAAATAACTGTTTCTTTAGCTTCACGTCTACTCAGAAAGCCATACCTGTCTTTGAGTAGTCCTTCTGTACACACGATACTACCCACGTCCTTGCCACACTCGAAGTTAATATTCCTTAAAAAATTCCATGTTTTAAAATAACACCAATAAAATACCAACTGTGATGACAGTCAAGTAATGAAAGTTGATTGCAGAACTGTATCTGCATTGAGGGGTTGCCCGGGTCCACAAAACGTCTATTATTGTGAATCCACATACACATCCTTTGATGAATAACACATTCTCGTTGTTTATACCTAGGTAGGTATACACTGTGATAGGGTTACAGGTATATAGAGCCACCCTAACCTACACACACTGAATAAAGCCTTTTGTCGGATAATCTTTATTCCGCGGATAATACAAACATAAGACGAGTTTACATTTAAACATTACAACAGCCGGTCCTGTAAGTGAAGTTAAGTTGGGTGACAATAAGAAGCTTAAATTATTAACAAGTTAATGAGGGTTTCGAATGGTAAAATCTCACGCTTGGTAACCAAACACACGGCACAGAACACATATACGTGACCTTTCCGATATTTAGTCAGCGGACCGTATTTTATGACAGCTAGCTTAGTTCAAGCCTTATCCTGAACCGACCCTGTTAATTGATCGGCAATAAATAAACGAACTTCACTTTCAATTATCATGTGTTTAAAGGGACGTTCTCAGTATGTGTCGGTACTAGTCTTAATGCTGCTATCTGAATCTAACAATGATACATAATAAAACACAACGATATATATACCACAGCTAGCATTACAATCAAAGATAGCAAATTAAAGAACTTAGCGCTAAGGGTCAAGCAAACGTGCAGCAAGTTAAATATTATAATAAGGGACCTGAGTAATATCTATATTGATATCTATGCCAATATGGCAAAAACAAAAATTGACAGAATACATGCTAATATATCATTATTAAAAACAACAAAGAAAACGAATAAAGATATATAAGTAGCAGTATTCCGTCTTTGCGTATTGCAGAGTTATCTTCTCTTGAGAACAGGTATTGATTGTTACGTCATTTGTTTGTGAGAGTAACGTCATCAATTTTTGAGAAAACGACGTAATTTTCTCACACAAACCAATGACGTAACAATCAATACCTGTTCCCAAGAGAAGATAACTCTGCAATACGCAAAGACGGAATATAATGTAATGAAAGAACACTAAAAATGAAAGAATAAATACCAATAAAATGAAAGTAAGCATTACATGCGTAAGAGTAAAATGTGCAGATGTAGCCACACAGGTAAACCATTTACCAATGTTTTTCTCCTTCCCATACCACTCCAACAACACAGGTGGCTTATTCTAGCTAGATAGGGCGCTATATCAAATGTCGTATTTTATTATTATCATTGATATTAGAACAATCACAGGTTCATTCTGTAACTGTTCCACATCCCGGCGGCCTCGAAACGATAATATTTCTTACCGTACCCGATGGTTCTAACCTGAGGAATACTAAATATGTTTCCATGTCTGAAATGTTTATCCTAATTCTGTATCTTCACCAGGTCAGTAATGTATTGTGGAGGAAGACAAGACATTACTGGAAAATAGTTTTTAAAAACATCTACAGCCATACATAAAACATGGAGAAGAGAATGCTTTTATAAGTGGTAGTTGTGATTACGTGTTATTAATTTTGATGAAATCAAATACAATCTTGTGCAATTCATTTTGATTATATCAAATCCATACCAAAATAAAATCTGTTTAAACAAGCACTAAATCATCCAAAACTTATTCAATGCACAGATGATACATGATTTAGCTATGCAAAGTTAACCGCTTCCGGAAAAAGAACTTTATGCCTCGTATAACAAAAAAATGTATCGATCGAAAGTGTGTTCACCCGAAATAGAATAGACAACCATATATATGTACATTAAGATGATTGATCTCTGCTATGTAACTATATACGTGTACGATGTAATTGTGATATATGACACTATAATAACTTGACTTGACTATAATGTAAGAGCGTCGATAGTAAACTTTGACACTTTATCCAACACGGAAGTGTACAGACAATATGATATACCGTTATGTATGAATCCATGACAGTATTATAGAGTTGTCTTTCTTCCTTTGTATTCCCATATAATTCCGATTATATTAAACATTGTGTATATATTAAGTTTCGGTAAGGGGTCTACCGTAAAATGGAAATTAAATGGCATATTGGTCGGACTAGCAATGTGTCATTCTATACAATAAAAGGGGACAGTAGGCATTACCTATGACACTTCTCGATTTAGATATCAATATGAGTAATTAAACTTCCCGACCAATGATGGTGTTACAGGTTACAAAACTTAGATACTTAAATGTTTTCCAATCAGAAACTGTCAGGGTATTTTCATCATATTGTTATAGTAATCGGGGACTAATCATGACGCGTCGTCAGTTTAAATCGACATGGCATTTTACAGATTAATATTGTTTGTACTCTGATCCGTTACACCTACCTACATAAGACAGGTAGAGAGAGAGATTCAAGGACATATCAATAACAGGCTCAATGACAATATAGAGGACCCCATGTACTGTCGCAAAATACAACAGCCTATGAGGAAAGTGACTTGGTGTGGAGGACATGTGACTTCAATTAGAAGGGGAGTCTAGATCTACGTTAAGGAAATTTTGATTTTTTATGCGTAATCCTGTATTTGGAGAATGTCTAAAAAAAAAAAAAAAAAATCATCAGTTTAATTTTTTGATCGTTTTCATTGTAAAAAAGTTTATTATTTTATATAATATTTAACTGTCATTTTTATTTGTCATTCTTTTTTCCATGCTCAGCAATTTTTATTATATTTTCTATAGACCTGACCAGGGGGTGGATCCAGAATTTGTTCAGAGAATTTTTGAAGATTAACAGTAATGTCTACCTTTCGTGTAAGGTTAAGCATGGAAAAATAAAACTGTGTCAAGTTAATCTGAAGTACAATATAGATTTGCCACAATTTTGCATAGGATTGTTTAGTGAAATTAATGAGCCATCAATATGGTCTAAAAGCCTCCTGAGATTGAGAATATTGGCTTATGTTCGTCATAATTTTCACACACAAATAATCCACCTTTTAAGTAAGTCAGGCGGTCTGATTTGGCCATCCTGACAATCTCTAATTTTTAGTCATCTTCATTCAAAAAATAGCTCTACTTAGAAGCAACTTATCGTTAAGCATTCCTTGTGGGGGTTTATGTTTCACAACGTTCAAAACCGACTCAAACATTGCTCTAAATCAGCCCTTCTGGCCAACTCTGATGGCTAATTATCTTAAAAGTGTGGATATACCTCTCACTCTAGTCTACAGTCATCGGAAAGTAAGAATAGTCACAATTACATTCCTTCGACGACTGTCTCTGAACACTCCTTTGTCACCCAATTAAGAAAACAAGGTAGTAAAAGTAATTTGAAAATAAAAATATTGAAAAAAAAAATATTGAAAAAAATATACGAGTGTGCCTCTCCACTTGAAATTGCATTTCAATTCTTTATCCGCAATAGCTACATATCCTTATTAATGACGATTTAGCCGTTAAAATGTTATAAGAACAGGTCTAACTTATCTCTCGTGCTTTACTTCTTTTCTCTCCCCAAAGTCCAGTCGTTATAACCAACATGTATACAGTTAAAAGAACCGAGAGAACACCGAAATGGGAATAATACAATAGCTCCAACTAAAAAGAAGTGGAATTAAGGTAAGATATACAGGGAGATGAACAAATACAGGGTGAATAAGTCCACTTATTCTGCAAGGGTTCGCGGCCTCATATTAAGAATAGGGTTAGTGACAACATAATTACGAGGCATATATATGAGCATAATGAAAAAATTAAAAAAATTATGTCCCACAAGTAAATAATATCTTACCGCCCAGCAATACGTATCGCCCAGCAATACGTATCGCCCTGTGGCCTTTCTATTTATCAAGTACATGTACCACGGGGGTAATCCCGATACTCGCTATTTCGCTTACGTCAGAGTAATACTCGCTGTTTGGATTACGTCGGAGCAAAACGTTGGTTTTGCGCCAAATACGGCTTACGGCAGAGTAAGATGCTCCCATGATGGAAGAACGTGAGAGGTATTTATGTGCTTTCTTGTATAAATACTGAAAACTTGCCATTGTAACTCAGTCTTTATACCATAAGTATGTCTTAAGCTGCTATATCAATATTTATTCTTTTAAATTGAATTGGTTTTGACTGAATTATCATATATATATACCGACTTCAGTTTACATACAGCTTCGTGGAGATTTGAATGTAATTATTTAATTAAATCACTTTTACACAACACATGTCTTGGCCAATGACCCATCAACAAAACAACATTGAAGTCTGAACTTAACACAAGTGTTAGCGATATTTTTATCAAATTATACAGTTGATATATATATGCTGATACGGATAACGACCCTGGATTACGTTCATTTATAAACTGGAATGATACGGATTACGTTAATATCACATATATTTCATTCAGCTCGGACATGTATGGTGTGACTATCAAAAGACAATGACTAAACAAATTTTGTATGTTTCCTACTTAGCTACTTATTAATAAGGGGCAGACACTCTTATTTCAGGGGAGGGAGTTCGAAACGCTCGGTGACGCGACCTCACAACCTTTAATAACTAGAACTGTTAGCCAAAGGCTAACTAATACCCTGCTCCTATATAAATCATATAGGAGCAGGGTATTAGTAAACCTTCGGACCAGGTGAGCTAAAAACAGGAACAAGAGGCACAGGGGCCTTAGCCGTCACCCGAGTTATATCATAGGTACTGATAGCTTTATTTTATTGTTTAGATGTGATGTGGAAATCAGCATGTAAACTAAGTGAAATACAATACTTGTCATGTCATCAAAGGATAAGAATTTGAAAATATTGGTAAATGTTCCCTTTGGGGCCCCGCCCTAGCCCCTGGGGATGGGGCAGGAATCCCAATTTTACAAAGTAATACTCTCATTTACCAAAGATGATTCTGACTAAGTTTGAGTAATTTTCTGCTGAAAATGGATAAAATATATACCCAAAAGTGTTATTTCCTTATATAAACTATAGTAAACTTTACCCCCTCCCCAAGGGAGAACGGATAGCTCGGGGGTCCTGAAATTTACAATTTAAATAAAGCCCCTGATGACCTTTGCATCCATGCAGAGAAAATGACTGTAGTACCTCTGAGTCTGGAGAAGAAGATTTTTGAAATATTGGTTAATTTTCCCTTTTGGGCCCCGCCCTGGCCCCTATGGTTGGGGTAGGAATCCCAATTTTACAATTTGGTAGCCTCATATACCAAGGATGATTCTAACCAAGTTTGAAGAAAATTTCATCCACTGGTTCTTGAGAAGAAGTTGATAATGTAAATTATTTTGAACACTGAATTTGAAGGAGGAACAATGTGGTACGGTATCACCGTATGGTAACTATATATTTGTCTGATTTATGTATTGAATATTAAATCACAAACATCCAGTGGATTATAAACAGATTTATTTAATAAAACATTACATAAATGTATTCAGAAGTATTTGTTGCCAACACTTCTTCAACATAGCTGTTAGAAAAGTAAATTCTTTCACTGCTTGCATGAAAAAAAATCAAACTTTGCACATAACAACAAAATTTGATCCCTTTCTCAATACTAACGTTAAGGTTGAGAGCCCCATGACGCTCCTTCTACATGCAGGTCTTCCGGATTTTAAGTGTGTTATACCATTTTGAAGTTATGTTTTGAGTAATGTTGCAGTAAAGTATTCCTATAATAGATAGAGGCTATGGACACAATCCTCCCTTGATAATTAAGAGGTCTTTGGGTGGAATCCCTCTGGCTTCGATATTTGTTTTAGAAAAAGGAAATCATAATTATACTTCTTTTGTGCTGAACACTTTTGTATAGTAAATCGGCAGTAAACCTCAAGTCAGAAAAAGTAAAACAATTGGAACTCTTTTTTTTGTCAGAGTTACAATTCAGTGTGCTGGGACTCCTTAACCACATAATGTTTACAGTATTGGTTTACCACAATATTTTGCTTTGTTTTTTTATATTATGTAAAAAAATACACATTCACACCTTAATGAATTTGCAATTTATATTAAATTAGGTCCGATGATGTAAATGATTAGAAAAGCTCATTCTCATACTGAACTTGTGGATTCATTTTACAACGAAACCTGCAAAAATTTAAACTGCCACAAAAATACACATGCAAACAGCATGCATGTTACCATGACTACTGTGGAATATGCATGTCCCTATCATTAAAATTAGGTCCCTGATGTCATGAAATGTTAATGGTCAGACAATAGAATATGGCTAGAAACAGGCCCCCAAGCTCATTTCAATCAAATAGCAACACACAAATCAATGTGATAATAAGATATTTTTCAGTCAATTTAAAGGTTAATTAAATCTGCATTAATGGTAACAAAAAAAATCAATGTGAAATCACACATTAACACTATAATGTACTAACATTGCAAAGCAATTGCTCAAAGTTTATACATTACGTTACGTGATCTTATCTGATTTTATTACAAAACTTTTGCTACTGTGGTGCCTTGAAAATGACAAAACATATGCATGTTGGTTATGTTATGAAAACCTAAAATAGGTAAAAACAGCCTGAAATCTGTAAGAACATATCTTATACAGATAAGAACATTTGTGCTCTATTAAAAATATCTAGTATGTCTGGGAGGGTTTTAACGGAAAACAACTTTTATTTCTTAATACAATTAATTTGCGAAAATTTCTTCAAGCATGATTTAACCACATACATTTCACATGATTTATGAAAAATATTAAGTCAATAATTTCATGTCTTTAAGGTTAAGAAAATCTAGGGACTAGATTCGACATAAACATAAAATCTATTACAGCTAAAAACGATAAGGCTGCATGGAAATATCTATACTAGTGCTAATTATAAAGTGGTGTACTCAATAAAACCTGCCCTCCTTACAACTTGTGCCCATGCACGCACAGCCAGCCACCCAACCACTCTTACAACAGAATCTCTGGTCACACACATAGATAAACTTTCATGTTATCAACCCTTAACTTGCCCTCGGCTCCCTAACCCTACTCCAACTCTGATAAACCCCAGAATCACTTACCCTTTTTAGTCAAGCATGGGAGTTGTAATGTATAGTTGGTAACTTTTGAAGGGAATCAAATTTTGCTTTATTTACAGTTACCAAAGATAGCATGAAATTAAATACCCAGCAAACTTTATGACCATGAATATACTGAGAAAAAGAGAAGATCCGTTTAATATCCATTTACAGCTGAATAATGGAGAAGGCATCAAATTAATATCGTCTTTTACATTATTTTGATAAAACACTTTTTAGAAAATCTCATCACCCAAATGCAAATGTGCTGCACACAATACAAAGGTCAATAGTACTGGTTGAAATTTTGAAGTTTAGAAATCAACCATATAATAGACCAGTCAATTTCTATTTGTGCAAATTCTTAACTAAAATAAAATACATTAAGTGCCCCCATCACATTGTACAATGACAACAGATTAATTCATTAATTAATCTCTGCCATGACATAAAACATCAAATATCAATGAAAATCTAATCACACTACATCTTGAATCACGCTTCAGCTTCTTATCCATCATAATCGGTTATCACACTTATTTTATGTCGAGACTATTCAAATTCATTTTTTATACACACAATGAAAGATTTTGTAAAATAATTGCCAACCAAATTCTTTTATCAACAACAACTATGTTCAATTATTTCCATGCTAAACTACCAAAGCATGAAAAATTCTGCTTACTGTATCAATTATGTATTTATCTGTTTTTATATTGGCAAATAACATTATAAACAAAACTGTATGAATATTTAGGCAAAATGATGACATAGGTCTCCTTGAAGTCCGTCGTGTGGAGTGGGATGAATGACCTGATTTTGATAAGATGAAGTGAAATGTTAATGAAACACTGCCGAACTTCACGTCAACCCAAACCGTTCTGCACGCTTCTTTTTCTTGGCCTGAAGTAAATGGGATCAGTAGAAGAGTGAGACATAGTATCAGATGATATTTTAGTGGCTCTGTCTCAATTGGTACGAGGACACACTTTACTTTTTAACAATATTTGTCACGGGTAACATGACATTTGATCAATGGATCTGTATTGTGTACAATTTACTTGACCTCCTTTCATATGATTTCCAAACTTTCTGAATGAATTAATCAAGAGGATTGTCCATTTTCGTTTTTAATACAATCTGTCTTATAGTTTCAAACTTACATCAACCTCTGATGCATCTACAGCACTTGTGGTTACGCCAAATCTTTCTTTCCTCTTCAGTAATTTGCCTTGATTCTCCGTCTGTAAACATTCATCAGTGACATTTATCAGTAGGTAAATTATTCTTGTAAATATAGAGGATATTTAATGGTGTCTTCAGTAATAACAAATATATTTCACAAGTGTGGCTAATATTTTGATATTTTTTCACGAGTGCGCAGCAATATTAATTGTATATTTATGAAAATACTTAAGTGTGTGTACCAAACATTTGCCATAACGACCACTTATTCTACCGTCGCTTCATTTGAATCTAAACAAAACACTGTTGCCTTTGAATGCAGCGAATAGGAGATACCGTTATGATTGGTCAATACCAAAAAGCGATATTTTCAGTGTGCAAATATCACTTCTGATATATGTCACAGAGTGAAAGATTTTGGTTTCATCACGTAGATAGAATCCGAGATTTCACTGGCAAAAATGTAACAAAAATTTGTATTTGTACATATTGCCTATGAAATTTAATAATACATGTATTCATAAAGCAAGGATATGGAATAGGGATTGAATTCTTATCAACTGATACTTCAATTAACTGTCACTTCCCCAAATGACACTTTTTGTAAAATCTTAGATATTTACTATATGCTAACTTTTAGGAATTATACAATTTGCTGAAAGCCTTAAGCCAAACCCAGACATACATATACACTGGGATTGAAATGTTGTTAGTGACCTTGGCTTTGTAATACCACTAGTAGAGCTGATGGATCCGGCTTCACAAACCTTCCTATTTAGTGTGAACGAAGATTTTCTCCTTATTATATAACCTTTATTTATCTTAGAACAATTATGAAACAAGCTCCTTATAATATAACCTTTATTTATTTTAGAACAATTATGAAACAAGTTTTTACAACTTATACTAATCACATTTTTTGGCCCGGATTTTAGAGGGTGGGAGGTGTCTTAATATGGGAGGAAACCAGAGTACCCGGAGAAAACCCATGTGATCGGGCCGGTGACCCCATTTCTTTTTTCACGTCCGCTCAGGGAATCAAACACTGGCTGCCTTGACCACAGATTTTCTCCTTACTTTACAATGCCTTCCTTATGAGAAATTAGGAGAGAAAAATCCTAATCATGATGTTTTGTAAAACCAGAGCAAGAACATAGTACCAATCTAATTTCCATTTTTTTCTTTTAATTAAATAAAGCATTGCATCTGTCACCTTCATTGTAGGAATCAACAGGTGGATAAATTTCAAATTTTCCAAAAGTTTAACAATAAAGGTACACTGCTATGTTTAGGACACTACAAACGTCTTCGACATTTACAAATACTTCCACATTATATAACTCGTCTCACAATAAAAACTATTTTTGTGAAGTCACACTGTGTTAAATCACCGAAACAAAAATAAGATCATATCAGTTTTCACTTTCATGAAATTAGGACCTGTGCTCTAATCACATACAAGTTACCACTATGGAGATCAGTGAATTTAATCATCTAAGTTGTTGTTTCCCTGAATTAGGCTATGAAGTAAACAAATGTTTAACAATAACCAATGTCATTAATAGGCCACTCCCCCTTACATTAGACAGACTGGTCGAGGTGATTGCACCAAATCTCTCAGCTCGCTTCTTTAACTTCTGGGTCTCATCCACCTGTAATACAGACAACAGGTAATATAAATTCTACTAGTACATATACCATAATAACAACTGAGAGATCCCTGTTATTTTTTTCACTTCAAAACACAATAAATGTATACGTATAACATCAAATTTTCCTTTACACAATAACAATGTACATAGTATGTGTTGCAATGTTTCAAAACAGACTGTTCCCTTTGTCAAGCTACCCAATAAATGAATATTGTTCACATTAATAAGGAATAAAATATAAATAGACTGTAAAAAAAAAGATGTATTTCCAATGCTGAATTCCCTGCATCTCCTTTTATTTAACACTTTTGTGGTAATCAGAAATAGATGATAACCTTGGTGAGAACTGTTGATGTGACCGTTCCAAATCTCTCTGCTCGCTTCTTCAGTTTGTCCATGTCTGCAGCCTAGATAAACACAATAAGTCTGTTTATAATACAGCCACATAACAGATAAATCTTACCTTGAAATCTACAATAAATAGTTTTGTAAGGTAGCATGTTTAAACTTCCCCTTCACTATCATAGAATAACTGGCCATGGGTACTCTTTTAAAAACTGGAAAATGATCAAGTTCAATCTCAAATAATAACAAAGCTTTAGAAATGAAATATAGCTATAATGACTGTAATTGAATCCAATGATTGTCAGCCTGGATGATAGACTTACCGGTGCAGGCGATATTTTATCTCCTCCTTTGGCAGTTACCTCGCTTGTTCCAAACCTAGGTGAAATAATTGCACTGTAAATTGGTATTTTTTCCTGAATTTGCATAACAATAATGCTTTTACATTTCTTTTAAAGACCTGACACATGTATATATATATATATATATATATATATAAAACAAGAGACAACAGTTTCTTCGGATTTCCTAGCATTTTTTCCTCTTTAGAGGTTCATCACGGGAACTGATATAAAATGTATATATATACTTGTGATTAAAAAATGACATTACGTTTTTGAGGCTTTGAGTTACAAAATATCTATTGTTGGAAAGTTTCAATTTATATCATTTAAGTGGACATAAGTCTGACAAACATTTAGAGATTTTGAGATATTATAAGATGCTACATATTAACAAATATGTGCATAAATGTACTACTATATAGCACAATTAAGGATGGGAGTGGGTAATGAACAGGGGGGTTCTGTTATATCAGATCTTATTTTCTCTGAAACCAGTAACAGGTATTTTCTGAAACAAGTAACAGGAATTCTCTGAAACAAGTAACAGGAATTCTCTGAAACAAGTAACAGGAATCGTGATACTGCAGCTGTTAAATCACCCTAATGTGAAGATAGCCATTAAAAAATCACAACATCCCAAATGTTCATACAGAATATGTACATGTACAATGTACTTTCAATTTTATGTGTCTGTTGTTGTTTTGATGTCAAGTTCATCACGATCTTCAACAGCCAATTTTATAAATCAAAGTTATGAAACATCTTGATTCCTCTGACTGCATTCAAATTTTATAGATCAAAATAATGATTCACCTCGATTCCTATAACTGCGTTCAAATTCTTTTTTAGATAAAAATTATAAAACTCCTGGATTTCTGTGTCGATTACTGAATCACTTAAAATTAATACCAAAACACTTCTGATAGTTCTTCTGGATGCCCATATCTGCTTTGAATATCAATACTGAAAATATTTGCAGAATTGGAAATATCTTTCAATCAAAGTTTTGCTGTTTTCTATTTTTGTAAAAAGAGTGGTTTTATTGCTGTCAGAATGGTGGAAAGTTCAAAAGTATTATATGCCAAACAATGCACAACACATGCTATTAGTTGTAGGCAATGTCTGTCTCGTTCACAGAATCAACAATACCTCTCAGCCCTTAGCTGTTTCTTTACTTCCGGGTTGACTGCACCAAATTTCTGTACTCTCATCTTCAATCTCTGGATCAAATGTAATAAATGTTCGTTAGGGATGCAAAATAATCACCTCTTTATCAACATGCAAAAAATTGTTTTGTAGAATGGGGTGGCATGAACCTCCGAGTGGATCAATCTGTTTGTTAGGGGTTTACCGTTTAACATCCTCGCAACAACCATGGACATATGAGAGGATTTTTTCTTCACAGTAATTTCTGATGCAGTGATACCATTTACATAAAACAAGTGTAAATCATGAAATGACATGATTAAGTCGGCATTTAAAATTTCTAACACAACTTAGTTAATGATAACAAAACATAGGGCTTCAATATCTAGTTATGTGTTTGATTCTGATTGTGTATTTAGCAAAATTCACATTGCCTTAGCTTGCTGAATAAGAAAGATTGATAATCAAAATATGGCTTATCAACATTAGAGTGTCACTGTGACATCATTGGGAGATCAGCTTGACTTACATCATTTTCATCGATAGCTTTTGTTGACACGGGTTTATCATCAGAGTCTGGAGCAGTGATTTGTTCCTTTATTTTGCTGACAGTGACACTGCAAATCAGAAAATTATCTCACATATATTTTTTTAGTAAATTCATGTCAACTTCAAGAAAATTTCCAAAAAGCACAACCAAGATTTTGAATATTTTCAAAAACCTAGGTTTAGATTTATAGAGCACCCCACAGAAAGTCAGAAACTGACTTAACTGATGACATATTTTAACTTGTGTAAAAATCTTGTCAATTCTTTTAAAAAGAATTATAAACTTTTGCACAAAGATAGAAATATTTTATAAAATCTATGGATTGTTTGAATAAATTAAACATTTTATAAACATTACATATAAACACAATCGCATGTCCACCAGGATTTATACCTGAAAACGTTACATTTAAAACCAGACAAACCGTTTGTTATGCAAAAACAGGCCCAGAGTAAAGATTCTGTCTTTAATAATGAGAACATTCAAACTGATTGCTGACAGTACTTTGTCATAAACAGCTGAAGATTAGGTGACTTAACTATCTTTCAAAAGTACCAGTAACAAGATGCTCAAAGTGCCTTAACGATCACATGAGTTCAAAAAAGTTGAGAATGTCTAAACCATTTATATGGCACTCAATTGAGTTAAATGATCCAGGTTTTCAATTATCAAATATTTGCAAGGTCATTCAGTGCAGTCATTCTTGAGAACAAGTTAAAATTGTCTCAACAAATCATCAGAGGCAAGGATTACAATCTTGAATTTTTGGATTGGCATCAAAAGTAAGAACACTGGTTCTTGAAATCAAATGGAATAATTGTACCAAGTTAAGAGTCATTTGCTTGAGACTTTCTACAGAGGAAGTCGAAAATGTCCCAGCCAATCAGATGCCAGGGTGGCCATCTTGAATTTTTTGATTGGCATGAAAAATAACAACACTTTGTCAGGACATTATAAGGAATACTTACACCAAGTTTGAAGTCAATAGCACAAGTAATTCTGAAGAAGTCGAAATGTGCAACTGTTTAAAAGACGATGACGGATGGCAAAAGCTCACATGAGCAATCATGTGATTTAATAAATGTCTCCATATAGTACACAATTTCAGAGAGAGTTACCTTTCCTTCGGGGCTGTGTCATCTTCTCCTAAGACCTGATCAAGCTGTATAAACAACAAAATATATCTATAGTAATTCAGAGATTCACCAAACACCTCAACATCAACCATCTACACCATCTTATTTATACCTAGACTTGTGTTGTTTGTACCAGTAAAATAAAGTCAGAAATGACTTATGATCACTTCACTGCGGATATCAATGTGGTAAAATGTAAAGTTCAAGCTATAAGGCAAAAACAACCATAGTTTATTTGTATACATGTAGTTATTGCAAATTAACATTTTTTAAGAACTTATTACAATCATATATCAGAATTTTAACTCTACTATTTTTAGCATTTTCTAAACCATATTATGATATTATAATTTTCACTTAGTTTTCGGCTTTTCTTGTGTATGAATTGAGTCAATCTGTAATTTATTATTGTTATCAGTGGGCTCAATCAACCGATTCTCAAATTATAATTGAAATATTTTCAAATTATTCACATATATAACCTAAGCATTGAAACATAAGAACAACATACTGCATCCTCCACAGAATCATCAGCCACATCAGCAACGTCCTCCTCTACCTTGTCCTCACCTGCAATACACAAGTACTCGATCTTAGTCAATATCATAATTCAACTTGATTTATTTCAAAAATATTATGCAAAAAACATTTTCAAATGAAGTTTATATTTAAAAAAAAACACACCTGTGTTGGCTTGGATAGAAGTCAGTTTGCAGCCAGAAGGGGGGATTTCATTTGAGAAGAAACTGGATACCCGGATATAATTGACATTGCTGGGAAGGAGCCCCCATATCTTTACACAACTACTCTAGCTTGTCAAACCCTGACTGCCTCAAGCTTGACGAAAGGTGAGTGTGTCAGTTATGGTATATTGAAATCTTAACTCTTGAAACACATGTCACATACATGCATAAAAATAACCAAGTCGTTGAAGCACAGAAAGTAGGTCAAATACAGCATTCAGAAGGACATTCCCCGCTGCATAATTGAAGCTCATACAATCCATGTTCATCAATAGTGTTCAAGATATGGACTGAGCAATTCTTCTTAACATGTAATGGACAGATGGACAGAACCACCTTTATGAGAACTCATTACATCTCTTAGTCAAGGGACTCAACAACTTTATGAGAACTCATTACATCTCTTAGTAAAGGGACTCACCAAAGATTTTGAAAAAGATGTCCTGGCTCGGCTGAAAATAATTCTAACAAGAGGCCCAACGGGCCTGCATCGCTCACCTGGTATTTATATCACACTTGTAATCTTAAAAGTTGACTAAAATACAGCTACGGGCAGAATATCAGTGTTTGATTCATAAGAACCTATTAAAAGATTTAAACATATGACGCATGTGACCTTGAATGTCGAACAAGGACATTAGGTTGAAAGTGGGTCAAGGTCATTCATTTGAACAAATTTGGTAGCCTTTCATAATATCAGTACCCTGGGCCTTTTACGACATTTGGACCCTGTGACCTTGAAAATTGGTCAAGGTCATTCATTTGAACAAATTTGGTAGCTCTTCATCCCAGCATGCTACAGGTCCAATATCAGTACCCTGGGCCTTTTGGTTATTGAGAAGTCGTTATAAGATATTTACATATGTGATCCCTGTGACCTTGAAAGTGGGTCAAGGTCATTCATTTGAACAAAATTGGTAGCCCATCATCCCAGCATGATACAGGCCCAATATCAGTACCCTGGGTCTTTCAGTTTTTGATAAGAAGTTGTTTGAAGATTTTGCAACATGTGACCCATGTGACATTGAAAGTGAGTCAAGGTCATTCATTTGAACAAACTTGGTAGCACTTCAACCCAGCATGCTACAGGCTCAATATCAGTAACCTGGGCCTGTTGGTTATTGAAAAGAAGTCGTTTAAAAGTAAAATATTGACGACGGACGACGCACAACGGCATACGCTCACTTGGCCCTTCGTGCCAGGTGAGCTAAAAAAAATACTGTATATATGTAATGTGATAATGTCAAAGGATTATAATTATAAGAGTGTTTATAACTAGAACACTGACAGGTCAGTAAGGGCCCCGCCTTGTGGTAATATATCCCCCATAATCATCAAGAAGCAATCTGCCCATATAGCTGAGCTTGACGTTTGACCTTCAAAAAGAATCGCAAGGAAGCAATTTGAAAATATACATTTTACATGTACTATGATGAGAGTCTTGTTTCCTTCCACCCCCATATTTGCTGGGCTAACAGAAATGTAAATACCTGTGCAATACTCATTTGTTAGTTTTGATTTGTTTTATTTCACCTTATATACCTCCTTCATCAAGAGCCAGGGTCAAAGTCAGAGATCCACTTTGTCTTTGACCTTTGGACCGAAATGACCTTGACCATTAACCCTGATCTTTGGTCAGTTGACTTATTCTTTAATTCCGACCAACTTTGGCTTCATAATATCATAACAAAATGTTCATCAGTGAAAAATACAAAACTTGACCTTGACCCTTTGGACCCTGTAACCTAAACCTAAGGTCAGTTGACTCTGTTTTAAGTTCTGTACAAGTTTGCTACATAATAACATAAAATGACCTTGACCTTAAGTCAGTTGACTCCTTTTTAAATTCGGACCAACTTTGCTTCATAATGTCATAACAAAATGTTCATCAGTGAAAAGATACAAAACTTGACCTTGACCCAGTGACCTTGCCCTTTGGTCAAATGACTCCTTGTTTAATTCCCACAAACATTGCTTCACAGTGTCATAATTATAATTAAATGTTCACCTGCAAAAAAAAACACTTAATTTTACCTTGACCTTTGACCGAGTGACCTTGGGTCAGATGACTCTTTGTTAAATTCCGACAAACTTTGCTTCATAAAGTCATAACAAAATGTTCATCAGGGAAAAGATACAAAATTTGACCGTGACCTTTGGTCAATTGACCCCTTGTTTAATTCTGACCAACATTGCTGCATAATGTCATAACAAAATGTTCACCAGTGAAAAGATACAAAATTTAACCTTGACCTTTGACCCAATGACCTTGACATTTGGTCAGGTTGACTCCTTGTTTAATTCTGATCAACTTTGCTTCATCATATCATAACAAAATATTCATCAGTGAAAAGATGCAAAATTTGACCTTGACCTTCGAACCTAATGACCTTTGACCTTGACTTTTTACCTCAATGTGGTTTTTTTGTGAACTGAACATCTTGACAAAGTTTCATGTACATCGGTCAATAAATACCAAAGTTATCAGCCAGGAACAAAATTTGTGATTACTATAGGGCACCGATACAAGCCCTAATTATGATAATTTAACACCATTTCATCTCTAAAATGTATAAATAACAAGGCTTTTATCTTTAATTAGTACAACATGGCTATATATGTACATACCTGAACCCTCAGAAACCTCAGCTTTAAGCCTTTGAATCAAGTCTTTCTTGGTACCAGTTGTCGGTAGGTTACGAGACTTGCATTCCTTCTTCAAATCTGGGACCTGAATCAAACATTATGACATCAACATTAGGCACTATATATATATGTAACCTCTTGCATCTTGATGCAAGCTCAAATGAATGTTTTAAATCAGATTCTAGTATAATTATTGAATTAAATACTCTACATGGGTCAGTTCAACCATTTTGTCCAGGTTTATCAATGTTTATGCAAGCCCCTTCATTATGTATGCAGGTAACAATCTTCTTGGAAAAGTATTTGAATAGTAGCAATTTTACATTTTACATTTCCGAATAGTTATTTTATTCATGTTTAAGTCATCTGGTGGGAATTCCCTGTCAATGTACTTTTAGCGACAAGTATTTTGTGTAACTGGTTTGACCACAGGGTTTTAACCCAAGCATACGGGTATGTATATATATAGGGGTCAGTAGGAGGGGCATACCAGAGTATACCCAGCGTTTCGCAGGAAATAATCAGTTTGTTAGCTGGCTGTCAAGTTTAAGACTCTATGGAGACCTTTTTGTGCCCGGAGAAGTTGGGCTAGGATGAAGATCTAGGCTAGTAATCCTACATTGGTTAGTCAGTGGGTATCGTTTTGTTGTAGTGTTACTGTAAATCATCCAAGTCTTATGTCGTACATGTATGGGAACGTGTAGCGTGACAAGAGGTACTGTTAGGGGACCTTGTTGAGATGTGTTTTGTCATGCATTAGTCTGTGCTTGTAATATTGCTAGTGTCGTGTGTAATAAAACCTTCCACTTTATTTGTTTGTTATGTTGTGCATCATGTTATATAATAACTAACTGGATGGTGGATCTGGGAAAACAAATAGCCACTATAACTTTTACAGAATAATAGCTTAGTCTGTAACACTAACAGGTGAAAATGCACCAAAATGCAACCAGGTTATATATATATCTAGATGATCTGTATCAGAATTGGGGGGGGGGGGGGGGGGGGGGGGGGGGGGGGGCTTCACTTAGTCTCGATTTTGTTAGCCTTGCGGGCACAGGCAACGTCTTCCGTCGTGAAATAAATTGGTTTGCAGTGTTCGAATTTACAGTTGTTTCATCTAAAATGTTTCCCACTTTCACTGACCATAAAAAATGGATTCCAAAACAGATCAAAATCATATATTTTCGTTTTGTTATCTGTTCAGACTAAAGTATTGCATACATGTTGCATATAAGGTCATATTTATTTCAGATTAATCAAATGATTAGTGTAAGAATACAAGCAACAACACTGCGCCTGATAGAATATGTTTACCAACATATGATCAGCTGATCTAAGGATGTGTTCTTCAGTTGCGGACACAAACATCGATCAAATGATGGAATCAAACCAATTACCGGATGAATAAAAGTGTGCTACCGCATGCGCACATTTTCAAAACATTACAAGGTCAAAGAAAATATTTAATTAGCGATGCAATATTACAACATTTACCTTCATCTTTGCTATTTCAGCAAGGAAATCTTCTGATGCGTTCGCCATGCTGAGGTTTTCTGCCGCTTGGTAGGATCACGATCTCAACAACGCTTGTAAAGCATTGCCTTCCAATCAAAACGTTCTAATGATTTTCTATAATTTTTCCTTTTTGTCCAGAAGAGTTCCATAAACACATGTGTAGAATGTTTTGAGTTAAATGAAAAGTTTGAATATATAGTTCGGTGGTATATCTCTGAAATAGCAATAATGGCTACTGCGGAATCCATCGAAAGAGACGGTGTTATCCGAGATGAAAAGACAGGTGTGAAATGAAAACCAATATTCATTTGATGTGTATTTGTTGAAGCATCTTCTCATCTTGACCAGGCTGTGGGCTCCTTAACAATCTTATTATTCAGGTCCACTTACTACACTCAGTAGATTGAGCTATATAGCTATTAAGACCTATATAGCTATATTCACCTATAAATTATAGTTGTATTGAGCTCTATTTTCTCAGATTTCAATTTTCATTAAATTAAAGCAAAGTCGCATAAAACAATAAGGTTTATGGTAATGTTGACTACAAAAAGTATACATTTAGATGTTTCTTTTCATTTTTCATAATTGTAAAATTTCCGATTTTTTTACATCATTATTAATAAAAAAAAATAAAGAATACTTATATTTAATGTCTTTTGTTATCAACATAATGATAAAATCTTCTTTCTAAAGCGAATTTGTTTCGTTTTCCTTATCAAAGAAAATCACATGTAAATACCGGGTAGCTCCAAAGACCTATTTCAGATAGGTCAATAGAGCTGTTATATGTCTTTACAGCTACATAGCTCAATCGGCAGAGTGTACTGGACCTGTTATTTATATGGACAGTCACGTGAAATAAAACGCATAAATTTCTTCAACATCATGATAGAGGGCCCTATTCTTTCAATGAATACAATGATGCTCATTTGTGGAAAAAAGTTTTTAAAAAAATAGACAATTTTTGTGCACAATTGTACCTCTTTTATTATTTATTGGATCAGGTTGAAAATATAATGTCCTTTTCCACTTAAAGTGTTAAAGAACTTTATGTGCTTTTATTTCACCTAATTCTCCATTTCAACAGTAATGTAACAGGGGAGGAAAAATATTTTCCAACCTCACACAGGCATAAACTGCTGTTGAGTTAAAACAAAAACAACAAAAAATGGTCCACCAAAAGCTCATGAGATATAGACTATCATCCATGTAAAGTCATCTTATATAAAATAATATATCATAAACTGTAATTTGGGTCAAAAGTCTTAAAATATATCATAGGTGTGCCTATGCAGTCTCTTGAGATATCGCAGATTGTTATTGAGTATATAATTCATTAATCCAAACATGCTCTAAGTCTTATAATATTGCAGATTGTAATTGAGAAATATGTTCAAAGTGGGAACTTTCAGGATATGTGTAAACTTTCACAAAATTGATTTTGTATTGTTTGTGGCCCAAAGTCATATTTATGAGAAAGACTGGAATAAAATGAAGACTCGCTACACCAGTAGTCATGTATACTCAAGGTAGACTATATGCATGTCAATATATGTCATTTCAAGGTTTCTGAGCTATTTATATTTTGTAAATAACTCTCACTCTCGAAAACCCTAAACTTGTACGTATACTGTCTAAAAGAAGAACTTTTTTGGTGTGAAATCAGTTTTGTGAATGTTAAGTGTATTTCCATAGTTTATCTAAAATGGCTACTGATGATGAAGTTTTTGTTTATATTAAAAGTATAATTAATTTATTTTCCAGGTGAGTATTATATACCAGCATCTCAGAGGCCTGATGGTACTTGGCGAAAACCAAGGAAGGTCAAGGATGGTTATGTACCACAGGAGGAAATGCCAACGTAAGCAGACAAAAGTTACAGTTGAATTGTTTTCTGAAGGAAATTTTCGTCAGTTTGGTGTATTTTTCTGAAATATGTTAACAAGAGCTTATTTTAAGAAATTCTCTCAATGTAAGCATCTAAAATATACTGTTTCTGTTAGGTTTACCTTTAACCCTTTCACCACTGTAGACATAATGGACTCATCCATATCAATGCATGGTAATGTCTACAAAAGTTTCATAGGGGTGAAAGGGGTTAATAACAGAGAAATAATAATTGGTTATAATGTTTTGTGTACTGTCAAATCGCAGGTATGAAAATCGTGGTGTTCAGTGGATAAAGAGTAAATCATCCCTCCCTCCAGGAATGAACCCGGACGATATTACTCCGAAGGACAAGGACACGTCTCAGGTTGACCCCTTCGCAGGAATGTCTAAGGCTGCTAAGAAAAATGCTAAAAGGAAAGAAAAGAAGAAACAGCAAGGTCATGCTGGAAATATAGAATCTGTGACCAGGTCATTAGCTGATTCCTCACTCTCAAAGGACCAATCAGAGTCATTGAAACAAAGCTCGAACCAATCAGAGGCGCCAATAGAAGATAAAGCTGAAATCGAAAAGAAAATCAGAAATCTGAAGAAGAAATTAAGACAGATTGAGGATCTCGAAAGTAAAATAAAGTCAGGTGAAATCAAGGAACCTGCCAAAGAACAGTTGGAAAAAGTAGCAAAGAAATCATCATTGTTGAGTGACATAGAGGACTTAGAACTGGACCTAGTTGATGTGTGAAACAGTTGTGTTGTACAGAATACATTGAATCATGTTGTACCATGGCGGTACATACCTAGATTAAACTATTCATCGAAGCCCTGGTACTTGTCTGATACTGTCAGTCTTGTCTAAGTCACTATCACATTTTACAATACACTCTTCTTTACCATTACACTGTACCGAATTGCCAGGATTGTAGTTTGGAATGTATTGTTTATTTAACAGTTAATATGTGTAAAAGTGAAGCGTCAAATTGTCACTTGACCCAGTTTTGCAAGATTTGAAAAAAAGTTGTTAGTAAATTTGAGGCATTTTTTAGACTGGACAATGTTGGTGACCTAATTGTAAACACAATTGATTATATTTATTTGGAGTCCCACCTTAATCACACTTTCTACTTATTCTTTATTTTTTTATCAAATCCCTATACAGGTATTATTCTTTTACATAGGGACTAGTGCAAATATTCTTGATGAGAGAAATGAAATGAATATGATCTTTGATGAGCTCACATACTGTAAGGGTTAGAGTAAATTGTAAGGCAACAAACATGTAATAATAACTTATATGGTATAGTTATATGGAAGCAAAATGAATTTTTTTCTTTTGATAAATAAATTACTGATACTGAAAAATATACTCTTTAACTGTTTTTTGTAAACTTACACACAAAACATTGTAATAGTGAGTTATTTCCCTTTGAAGACAGCACCAGATGAAGTGTGGTAAACGGAGGTAACTAGATGACTTTGATACCTGTACATGTATCCTTATAATTCATATGGATACTGAGTATAACATATCAGTACAGGGTGATTCACTGACTTAAATTTACATCTCCCATGTTAGTTCAAGTACCAAACTATGTAGTTATTATAATTATTAATTACTTGATTCTTAACAGCCTAACAACACTAATGAGGTCAATAGGGCCAATAAAAACAGATAAAACATCTTAGAGGAAATTACATCAAATGAACGTAAAAGGTAAACAACAAACTTCAACTGAAAAATTGTAAAAGTGGCTATGGTTAGTTATCTTTTTGAACAGATCAACAGTTTTTAGGTAGGTTAGAATTGTAGAGATGCTGATTGTTGCGTAAAGTTATTTGAGATTTGTTATTTTTTCAAAAGTTATGGCAAAATGTTGAAATAGTTTAATAGCCAAATATAACATTTTATGAAATATTTGAACATGTACTTAATTAGGGAAACTTACTGCCGACACCAAAATACAATATAAACCCCTGGTCCAGTGATTATGATTCTGAATTATTTGCAATACCGGGAATAAAATGTAACAGAAAATAATTTTGGGTCATGTCCAGGGGGCCTGCAATCGCTTTTCATCTGTTGTGCATTGTCCGTAAACTCTTAACAATTTTTGACATTTGATGGTGCGGCGTCCATCGTCCATCTGGCCGGCCGGCGTCAATATTTTACATTAAACAACTTCTTCTGAATAACCAAAATGCCCAGGGTGATGATATTTGGCCAGTAGCATGCGGGGATGAAGGGCTACCAAGTTTGTTCAAATGAATGACCTTCATCCATTATCAAGGTCATAGGGGTCAATTGTCTTAAAAAATCTTTAAACAGCTTCTTCTGAATAACTAAGAGACCCAGGATAATGATATTAGGCCAGTAGCATGCTAGGTGAAGGGCTACCAAGTTTGTTCAAATGAATGACCTTGAAACATATTCAAGGTCACAGTGGTCAAATATGTTTGAAACATTTAAACAAGTTCTTCTGAATAACCAAGAGGCCTAGGATAATGCTATTTGGTCAGTAATTTGCTGGGATCAAGGGCTACAAAGTTTGTTTAAATGAATGACCTTTACCTAAATTTAAGGTCACATGGGTCAAATATGTTTAAAGCCTTTAAACAATTTCTTCTGAATAACCAAAAGGCCTAGGGTTATGATATTTGGCAAGTAACATGCTAGGATGAAGGGCTACTAAGTTTGTTTAAATGAATGACCTTGACAAATATTCAAGGTCACAATGGTGAAATATGTTTAAAATCTTTAAACAACTTCTTCTCAAAAATTGAAAGTCCTAGTGATATTCAAGTAGTAGCATACTAGAATAAAGGGCTACAAAGTTTGTTCAATTGAATGACCTTGACTCATATTCAAGGTCACAGGGGTCATATATGATTTTAACCTTTAAACAACTTCTTCTGAATAACTAAGAGGCCTAGGGTTATGATGTTTGGCCAGTAGCATGTTGGGATGAAGGGCTACCAAATTTGTTCAAATGAATGACCTTCATCCATTTTTCAAGGTCACAGGGGTCAATTGTCTTAAAAAATCTTTAAACAACTTCTTTTCAATGACTAAGGATAATTGATATTTGGCATGTAACATGTTAGGATGAAGGGCTACCAAGTTTGTTCAAATGAATGGCCTTTACTAATATTCAAGGTCACAGAGGTCAAATATGTTAAAAGCTTTATACAACTTCTTCTGAATAACCAAAATGCCCAGGGTCAGATGATATTTGACCAGTATCCTGTTGGGGTGAAGGGTTACCAAGTTTGTTCAAATGAACGACCTTCACTTATATTCAAGGTCACAGGGGTCAATTGTTAAAAAAAAAAAAACTTTAAACAACTTCTTCTGAATAACCAAAAGGCCCAAGATGATGATATTTGGCCAGTAGCATGCTAGAATGAAGGGCTACCAAGTTTGTTCAATTGAATGATCTTGAATTATATTCAAAGTCACAGGGTTCAGATATGTTAAAATCTTTAAAAAAAACTTCTTCTGCATCACCATAAGGCCTAGAATGTTGATATCTGTCAGTAGCATGCTGGGATTAAGAACTACCAAGTTTATTCAAGTGAATGACCTTGATTATAGTCGAGGTCACAGGGGTCAAATGTAATTAAAATCTTTAAATGATTTCTTCTGAATAACCATGAGGCCCAGAATGTTGATATTAACCAGTAGCATGCTTCGATGACGGCCAACAAGCTTTTTTATTTGAATGACCTTTACCCACTTTCGAGGTCACATTTACTCAAATATGTTCAAACATTTAAATGATCCAACTTCAATAAACAAAAGGATAGGTAGGTGATGTTTTGCAAGTTGCATCCTGAGATAAAGGGCTATAAGATTTGTTCAACATAATGACCTTGTTCGACTTTCAAGGTCACAGGAGTGAAATGTTTTTTAAGGTTACACATGTGAGATGTATACCAGGTGAGCGATGCAGGCCCATTGGGCCTCTTGATCATGTCTGATAAGATATCCTAATCCTTATATACAGAGAGAGAAAAAATCCAAAGATTTGGATGGTAGGAAACGCCATTATATCAGGGGTTTGATCATGTGCATTGGTACACTCTGTAGGCAGCATTCCTCTATGACAAGCAAATCATAAAGTTAAATGGATTAGTTTGTTTTCCAATGCCAAACTTCCGACCAGATTATGACATAAAAAAAATCTAAGTTAAAGAAAATTAACCCAAGCGGGGCGGGAGGACATGGAGATTTTGTGTATTTGTGCAGTGCGCACATATTTTTCTGAGCGCAACAAAAGCAATGACTAAATGAAACTAATATTTTGGTTTACACTTCAAGTGAAGGCTACACTACTTCTAATGTTTTGTTTTGAAACCAAAGATGGAATAAGTTGCATCCATGTGGCTGACCTTACACAGCACACCATCATTAGTAAACATCTGGTATACAGGTTGTATTTATTAGCTCACCTTGCCCATATTCAAGGTCACAGGGGTCAATTGTCTTGAAAAACTTTAAACGACTTCTGTATAACCAAAAGGTCCAGGGTGATGATATTTTGCCAGAAGGATGTTGGCATGAAGGACTACGACCTTCGTCCATATTCAAGGTCACAGGGGTCAATTTTCTTGATAAACTTTAAACGACTTCTTCTGTAAAGCCAAAAGGTCCAGGGTGATGATATTTGGCCAGTAACATGCAGGGATGAAGGGCTACCAAGATTGTTCAAACAAATGACCTTCACTCATATTCAAGGTCAAAGGAGTCAATTGTCTTAAAAACCTTTAAACGACTTATTCTGTATAACCAAAAGGTCCAGGGTGATGATATTCGGCCAGTAGCATGCAGGGATGAAGGGCTACGAAGTTTGGTTAAATGAATGACTTTTGTCCATATTCAAGGTCACGGGGTCAATTGTCTTGAAAACCTTAAAACAACTTCTGTATAACCAAAAGGTCCAGGGTGATGATATTTGGCATGAAGGGCTACCAAGTTTGTTCAAACAAATGACCTTCACTAATATTAAAGGTCAAAGGAGCCAATTGTCTTAAAAACCTTTCAACGACCTCTTCTGGTATAACCAATAGCCACAGAGTGATGAAATTTGGTCAGTAGCATGCGGGGATGAAGGGCTGTCAAGTTTGTTCAAACGAATGACCTTCGTCCATATTCAAGGTCACAGGGGTCAATTGTCTTGAAAAACTTTAAGCAGCTTCTGTAAAACCAAAAGGTCCAGGGTGATGGTATTTGATCAGAAGGATGTTGGCATGAAGGACTGCCAAGTTTGTTCAAACAAATGACCTTTACTCATATTTAAGGTCACAGGGGTCAATTGTCTTAAAAACCATTAAATGCATTCTTTCATATAACCAAAATGTCCAGGGTGATGATATTTGGCCAGAAGGATGTTGGCATGAAGCGCTACCAAGTTTGTTCAAACAAATGACCTACACTCATATTCAAGGTCAAAGGGGTCAAATATGTTGAAATCTATTTCAAACGGTATTAGCAGCCACTCTAAAACCATATTGAAGTGATCAGTAGGAGTCTCCAGTGGCCATATAATACCGTGTCATAGCTAGGCGAAGCCCAGGCTCTCGGGCTTTTATCCGGAAGGTGTCCTCCTTTTCAATACGAGGACCAACGCGTTCTACTAGCTCCATGAACATCTCCGGGGTGACACACAAGAAGGTTGTAAACGTATTCACATCTTCACGATACAGTTCTTGCATTAGGTGTTCATACTGCCCATAAAGAGGTCTCCTCAACGACCATGGTCGAACCCAGAATCTCTTCCTGTTCCTCACCATCAAAGTCATAGCTTCCAGAAGTACTACCTCCTCCAAAGCTTCTTCATGGTGGTCTTGTTCGTTGTTGAACATGGTGATGACTGACACAGAAATGCTGTTGCAGTGCAGCTTATATACTACATGACCTACGTGACCAAAATAAATAAAAATATGTCGTATGAAGGTCTTGCTCAGTCGTATGGAGATCGTAATGATTCGTGTTTAATCGTATGGCGGTCGTGTTGATTCGTGTTAAGTCGTATGACAGTCGTGTTTGGTCGTATGACAGTCGTATTGGGGTCGTGTAAAACGAGGTTAAATCGTGTTGTATCGTATGAATATCTTTTGACGGTCGTATGTGTGTTCAGTCGTATGAGTGTCGTTTTTGGTCGTATGAGGGTTGTGTTTGGTTAAGAAATTTGCATAAACCACAAAGTCGAGCACGAATCAACACGATTTTTCAACTTTCTTAAATCATGTTCGCAATTTCTTAAATCGTGTATGTGAGATAGGGGCTTTAAAGGCTCAAGAAAGCAGTCACCGTTTTAAGAAATAAAAAAAATTGAATGTGTTTTCATCAAAATCAAAAATTATTCTTTATCCAGAATATACAGGTCAAGTACAAATTCCGAAAATCTCGATTTTTTTTCACAGTCAAAAATAACTAAACTGACATGGAACAACCTACTAGAGGATTTTGTGAGAGCTTAAAATGACAATAGTGTTACAAACTGTTCAGACAACCACTTCAAGAATCATCGAGCAGTGTTTGACATTGACATTCAGCTAGGAGAATGGTGCAGCAATAAACACGAAACCGACGAAACTACGACAGTGTCGGATGAAGAAGAGCTGGACATAGAGGCTCAATCAGGACCTGCGTTCAGAATCAATAATTTACAACCATACATACACTACACGCATGCATATTACACAAACAATACTAAACCAAACTAAACCAAACCTGTTCGCCCTTTTTTGAAACGAAACCTCATAATAAGAGAACGAATGCGTTCCTTCTGTTTGATATGAGGAGTGGCGTAAATAATGTTCATGTAACTTGTGCCCAATCCTTTTGCTTTTTGACAAAAAAATATGTTTAAAAAGGAGTAGTAGTGAAAAGGCACAGTGTGCGCCACCTTGCTGAGCCGTCCTTAAATGACCATAGCTGTTGATAGGACGTTAAACAATACTAAACCAAACCTTGCTGATGAGACAAGAAGACTACTTCGAACCTTTTTTGTACATCAAACGATTCTCGCGGTCTCATACCTGTAAATTTGACTGGCTTTGAAGTCGGGTGTTTCTCCTCTGTAATCTTCAAAAGACACGACTCAGCCTGGCGATTGGTCTGGTTTTCTTTACCTGAGACCAATCAAACATCTATCTTTGTGCATTCAATTTTGTCATGACATATACCAAGGGTGCAGAGAGCGTAACCGAGCGTAACCCCTGGAGTATCGAGGGGGATTCTCGGAATGGATTCCCTAACTTTGATTACAATTTTCCGGACAACAAACTTGTTCACCATTGTGTTATTACCATTGTTAAATGTAAGCTTGAAAGTCGTATTGCATTTATGTTTAGTACATGGTCTTTTGTGACTGTGAAAAATCGAGAATTTCGGTATTTTGTACTTGACCTGTATATTCTGGATATAGTACATGTATCATTTTTGTTTTATTTTGATGAAAACACATTTCAATTTCTTGAACTTACATTGACTTAAAATGTACAGGCACGTGCTTACTCGAGCCTAAGGCAGCCACGCTACTGTTAGTTGACTAAATAACCATTTTAATAGAAAACTTTGCGCGACCCTACCAGGATGACAGTGAATTACGAAAGAGACATTTTTGCTTCATATCATTGTAACAGGTTAGTTGAATATTGTTTACATCTGTTGTCAGTCATATATATACGTCTAGACCTGGCTCTACCATCACTTTCTAACATCCGGGTTGATAAACGCAGTATTATTTTTACATTCGGCACACCTCGGCTGATCTCCATCTGACCGAGGCTGTCTGTCAGATGGGGAAACTATTCCGTATGTAAGACAGTATTTTAGAGAGGTTTGCCGAATGTTATTTTTAAACACAGGCGTAGGCTTTTCGGTGAATGATTGGGTCATGACCATGTTATGTGCCTAAGTGTCAACCGAATACACATAACTTACGCATACTGTCTCTTATATACACAATGTATTAGGCTTAATGTGGTAATATATAGACGGCATATTACAGGGTAAAAACCTCTGATAGTCAACAGAGGAATTTATTCGGTTATTATGTATATACATGTATATTATATAATGATATGTTAAGATTAATATTATCTGCCTTTGTTATCAGAACATAACCAAGACAATCTGTAGACAAAGTAAGATTGTGTGTGCTTTATCACATATATGACAATTTATTCTAATTTGTTTCCTGAATCTCTAGATAAATACATATGAAACAGTTTTGACTGTTTTCCAATACAATTTACAAGGCAATCATAGACTGCAGGTCAATAGTTAAAATATTGCCTTTTTGAATATTGACTGGCAAACTGATTGGCTAACTGCGGCGTACAACAACCAGTTAAATTTATATTACCGTTCGATAGTTTTGACTGTTGCCGCCAGCTTCGGCAATACAAACTCAAACTCGATCAAAATAAGACAGAAAATATGAACAAATGAAAGACTTACAAGGATACCTAGAGTGTACTTCTTTTGCTTCATTGACGACATTCACAGTGTAAATCTAGGTTCCAATAAAGTAATGTCATGTCTCCGAATTGAGAAGCTGGTTAGTGACATCGAAACAACATGACACACGAACTCTCTTTGTACAGACGTCATGTACATACCACCCTCTATTTGATTATCTTCTTGCGGAATGTAAAATGGTCATTGTAAGCAATTTTTGTACAATAATTTTAACTAATACTACTATCCATTTATTGTAAAGCGCTTTAGAGTAATTTTACAAATTATATAGGACGCTATATAAATGTTGTATATTATCATAATTATTACTTATGAGCATAATCAGTTGCATTGATCTTTATATCTGACAAGGAAGTAGCATATTTTATCATCAGCAATATCAGTGTACAATAGCTGACAATACTGTTATCCTCGGTTGTTTGCGATGTTTATTTCCTTGTCTGAATTTACTGTAACACATGCATATGGTCTCCATCCACTGAAGTGGGTACACACGTACAATTTCAGCGTCACCCAATAGGATTTTATCTAAGCAAACATCGGTCTGTTTCACACGTACATTAAGTACTTTGATTTTATTATGTGCTACTTCGGCGATGCTCTTCAGCTATAAATATAATTCCTGTATTTCCGCCACAACTTCTCAGATGCATTCACTGTGGGCGTGATAATGCACTAAGTGTAATTTGTTTATGATTATTTGTTCTAGTAGCAAGACTTTGGTATTGTGAGACAACTACGAAACACACCAGGTATTATCGGGTGAATTTTAAACATTCATAGGATGGCAGCACCAAGAGCACAGGTGGTGTGTCGACCACACGGATATAGCAAGTGTCCATCACACACCGGTCAGAAGTTGTCGTTATGCTGTATAAATTGTGATACACTTGTATGTGTACGATGTGTTACATCTAGATTTCACAGAGGTCATGAGTTCGAAGACTTGAGTGAGGCAGTGCAGAGAGAAACTGAGAAATTACAACAAATCCTCAACACCAACGAAAACAGTGATCTCGTTCAGATAAAAAACGATGTGAGTAGTATAAAAATAGAGATGGCCAAGAATAAAGTCAAACACGACAACATTTCTGCTTTGATCAAGTTGAGAGTGCGTGAAATAAAGGAGGAAGCTGACAAGCAGGCGGAGATTTTGCTCGGTGATTGTGAGGAGAACGAGACAGAGAATCATGGTAGGTTGCTGGACTATCAGGCTAGACTTGAGAATCAGCAGAGAGATTGTGAGGAACAAATAAATATGTTAAAAATGACACTTCAGTCTGGGAATGAGATCGGAGTGTTCGACACTAGACATAGTACTAAAAGTTTCGTTCTGGGATCCGCTCCTCTTAAACTAGCAGCGTATCAACCATCTACATCTGTATCTGAAGTGGTCAGTATGGCGCTCGGATCTTTGGTTTGGCCAATGAAGCAGTCAAAAGGTAAGTACAGAGTGTGGTTCTAAGACTACATATTCAGGACAGTGAGGGATGATTTACATTATAGGCTTTGTATTATAACAATAAACGAAATCTAATAATCATATTGAATAATGGTTCTAAACTGGTTCTATAATATCGACTGCTGACGGACAAATTTACCTCAAAAGATTTCCAAAAATGCAGGTTGATGAACAATATGGACAATTTTTATGGTCGCTATTATGCTCGCAGTAGGAAAGATGTTATTTCCTCGTGTGATGCTCCTTAGAGTACCTTGTGGTTTTGTTACATCATTACTCGAGTTCTTGATGTCAGAACGTGACATTACTTGGATTTGACCTATATTTACATCGCAGATGTCGTCGATGAAACAGAAGACGCTGACCTTTCCGGAACACCTGGTCTTTTCTCCTTGTACATTTGCAGTTGTCTTCATTATGGCTTGTCAAACGTTGCAATATTCAAAATTTTATATTTGAATCCAATAATTGTAAATATATGTGCAATATGTTTTATTTGTATTCAATAATTGTAAATATATGTTCAATAAAAAATATATATGTTCAATAAAAAAATATATACATGCAATAAAAATATATTTATGCTCAATAATATATATATATATGAAATAAAATACAAATTTGTTCGAAAAAATGTTTATTCGACAATAAAATAATTGTTCGACAAAAGTTTATATGTTAAATAAAAAAATATTTGTTTTCAATACAAAATGTATTTGTGCACATATGTGCAATAAAAATATATTGCTTTGATAATTTGCATTCTGGGAAAGCATCGTTTGACGGGGAAATCGAAAGTATAATCTCGATCCTAAAACGCTTAAAATTCGTTAGGTCTACACACTACACATCTATGGACTTCATGTATCCCTTTAAGCCATGTATGTATGCCTAAACTATCAATAATGAAATAATGACTTATCACTTGTCGCTCATAAAGAAGTAAATACACAGGTAATTTATTACTTACAGCAACGGGAACATCTATTGGTATATGTTCTCGAATTAAACACTAGGCCATGTGATGGAACACAGTTGGTATTTACACACAAACAGACCCTCTCCCTCCCTCCTCCCCTTTATTTCCCTTTCTCTCATATCTTTATTATATATATGTTTTAGCTGTGGTCTGAGTCTCATTTCGAATTCTGGAGGGCCACTGCATTGCCAAAAACAACAGAAAGCAAAGCAGAATTTGACAAATTGTCACACACAGTTGACAAAAACAAACTGTTTTTGGAGTTGCTGACAGCATAACGTCAAGGAACCTCTGACAAAGTTGAATGACTTAAGTGCATTTGACTGCTATGGTCAATCGTACCTTCCCCAACCACTTTGCTCATCAAAACATGTATCAAAAAGATGTCATGAAGTTAGGAATAGCATACACATGTTCTATACATGTATGAAGATACCTAATAATTTTATAGAAGACATTCATGTAGGACCTCCATGCTACCAGGTAATTCCTTTAATTTTCATACCAGTTAAATGAAAAAACAGGTGTTTACTTCCATGAAAAAAATCAGTTTGCTTTAGAATATCCTAATTTTCTTCAAAACATGCCCATAAGGAGTTTTCAAATTAAAAAAAAATTTCGATGTCATACTGTCAAGTTTTTGGTTAAGGTCACAGGTAAATTCAAATGTAAATTTATACCAGGGGATCATCTTTAGGTCCCTTGGTCCTCTTGTTTTCAAAAGGTCATATAGGTAAACATTTAATGCATAGTGAGCTTTAAAAATCTTCTTACAATTCAAGTCCAAGGGTTTCAAAATATGATTATACCTAGTGGTCAGTTTTCAACCCAGGCTAATATGCAATTTGAAAATCCTCTTCTTTAACATTGTGAGATCTAGGGGATCAATAACTGGCATGCATGAAGTCTTAACGATGCAGATTCAGGTTTGTTCAAACACGAACTGTAAGCCAAAGGCGAACTTATAACCACCTGGGATGTTATAATAAGGACCTGTTTCCATAGGCACTACCTGGGATGTTATGATACGGACTTATTTCCATAAGCACTACCTGAGTCCTTATTGCACCTGACAATCACAAATAATGCTTAAATAGCACTTCAGTCGTCATCGAGGACATTCAGAAAAGTATGTATAAAAGATATGTCCACGAACTTTGGTTCATTATATTCTCTCACATATTGAAGTAAGTGGAAATCTGTTTTCTGGAGGTCCCAAATTATAAAACTAAATGAAACCTAGTATACCAGTGGTGGGATTTTGTCTGCTTCCATTATGAAATTTGGCCCACTGAATGTTTTGTCAACAGCCTTCTCTGAAATGGAGAAAACACAAAGACTGCAAGTATTAATTAATGCAGTATGCTCTAAAGCTCATGGTTTAACAGGATACATTTATTTAAACTCCCTATTCCTTTTGGCCTACATTGAATTTTCGCTCTTTTGGTCTACGCTGAACCCTAACCTCATGTTTTAACTGGATAACATTTTTGAAACTCAATAGTTATTTTTGGCCTTTTTGGACTATGTTGTATTTTGAATTCCTTTGTATTGCTTCATCGCAAAGTCCGGGGACCTTTTTTGAACAAACCTGAACCTGCATCATTAGGACTTCATGCATGCCAATTATTGATCCCCTGGATCTCACAATGTTAAAGGAGAGGACTTTCAAATTGTTTTTTAGCCTGGGTTGACGCTTGACCACTAGGTATAATCGTGTTTTGAATCCTGGGGCTTCAATTGAATGACTTTGAATCCAATACTAGGCAATCAGGGATGCAAAATGAAAAAGCCACTTGTCCAAAGAGTTGTTAGAAGATTATTTAACCCCATATGTATCTTGGCCTGTAAACCTTTACCCATATGTAGTGTCTTGGTCAAAAGTGGTTTTTGAAAACAAGATGACCAAGGGGTCTGAATATATTCACGTGGTGTAAATTTACATTTGAATGGACATGCGACCTTATAATCAAATACTTGACCTTACGACACAGATTGTTTTTCAAATTGATCATTGCTTCATTAACTACAATTTCTCAATGTGCACGTCATACACTAATTTATACTATTATCAGGTATCTTCATACAGGTATAGAACATGTGTATATCATTCCTAAGTTCATCTTTTTGCTACATGTTATGCTGAGTGAAGCGCTTCAAAAAGTCATTTTAAGGACACGGTTACTTCCAGGTACAGTGTGGTCAGCGTTTTTATTGAGTTGTCACATTTCAAATCAAGTGCTGTACTCTGGTAGATAATAGTATGGTGTAATGCTGGGAGTCCAGGATTGAGTTGGGTTAGGTTGGGTGGGTTCGGAATGGGAATGTGTTTAAAGAATAAGGGACGCAGTGGCCTGTATAGCTCACCTATTATTCAAGAGGCCCCAGGTCCAATTTATTCATTTTTTTATAAAAAAAGTTTTTCAAATATTTAAACGCACTGGATCCTTGTGACATTGAAAGTGAATCAAGATTTTAACGGTTTTATTTGACACCTGCAGTCTAAACACACTGTCAGTCACTTATATCACTTATTTAAAAATAAAACCTAAATGGCATGCATGGTAGACGTTTATGACAAAAATCTTTTATTTTACACCAATAAAGAAACAAGTTATTTTAACTTCTACTAATCACTCTTGTTAAAGGGCGGGGGTCTTAATGTTGGAGGAAGCTCGAGAACCCGGAGAAACCCACGTGGTTGAGCAGTTGACCCGTTACCTTTCCACATCCAATCGAGGAATCGAACCCCAGTCGCCTTGGTGACAGGCGAATGTGTTTTCCACTGCGCCACCTGACCACCAAGGACTATTGGTTATTTAAAAGATGGTATACATCCGTCACAAATATCCGTCTCCTAGCCTAATACTGGGTGTTATTATAAATCAGTATCCATTAGTCATTATATTTATAGTGTAAATATAAGCGCGCGCGAGTTCGGGGCTAATTTGGCTTAGTCTTAGGTGTGCTATGACCCTTATCAGTATAGCATATGCATTTAAGACATTTTAATCGAATCCCTGTTGTCTGTCTAAGAGTTCTAGCTGTCCATCCAAATGTATCTGTCTCTCGAATTAAAAAAGGAGGGTTCTTCCATACATGTATGTAGNGATATTGCCGCGCTGCTGTAAGTTATGAATTATCTATGTTTTCACCTTTTTTAGCATATGAGCGACAATTGATCAGTCAGTATTGATAGTTTAGGCTTACATACATGGCTTGAAGGGATACAAGAAGGTTAAATATTTATAGTGTATACGACATTGTTGTAGATCTAACGAATTTTACTTCGTTTGTCTGAAGTGTAAATGAAGCGTTTTAGGATCGAGATTGTACATTTCGTTTTCCCTATCGTCTAATCAAACACCCCGTTACAGCAAGCTGCCGTTGTGGTCACACAATGCTTTCCAAGAATGCAAACTGTCGAATACAAATATTTATATTGCACATACATACATGTTATTAAATACTGATATTTTTTAATTGAACTTATGTGTTTTCGAATACATTTTTTTTTTCAAACGAATATATTTTTATTGCACAAAAATTATTTTATTGAACATAAATATTTCTAATTGCATATAAATGTATAATTTTTTTATTGAACATGCATTTTGTTTATTGGAAATTTATTGAATATAGATATAAAATTTTGAGTACGAATTTTTTGTGTAAAAATCGCAAAACTCCGTATTCTTTTGTCGTTTTTTTCAGAACAAAGGCCGACATCAAGACCATTGAGTAAGTTTTTTTCAGCATTTCTGTAGTATTCAACCATTGGTAAACTTTAAGATAATTCTTTATTGGAACAAATGAGTCACTGATACTTTGTATGTTGGCTTTAAGATCTTAATAATTTTTTGTTGTCGCAAACTTTGATATTTAGCACGCTGCGTACCTAATCTGTATAGTATTGGTATGCGTTGTCACATACTTATTACTGATATACATATACATATGTATTTTATTTTCGAATACATTTTTTTTCAAACCAATATATTTGTATTGCACAAATATTACTTCTATTGAACCTAAATATTTTTTATTGCATATACATGTAAAAAATAAATATTGAACATGTATGTTTTTTATTGAACATTTATTGTATACAGATATAAAATTTAAAACATAAATATAAAAATATTGAAAATTGAAACGTTTGAAAAATCATACTCCATGCAAATCTTTCCTTTGTTCATATAATTTTATAGCTTTATTAATTTTGAGTTCGAATATTTGTAAAAAAGTTCGCAAAATTCGGTATTCTTTTGTCGTTTTTTTCAAAACAAAGGCCGACATCATGACCATTGAGTAAGTTTTTTCCAGCATATCTGTAGTATTCAAATATTGGTAAACGTTTAAGATAATTCTTTAATGGAACAAATGAGTCACTGATACTTTGTAAGCTGGCTTTAAGAACTTAATAACTTTTTGTTGTCGAAAACTTTGATATTTGGCACGCTGCGTACCTAATCTGTATAGTATTGGTATGCATTGTCACATACTTGCTACTTGTAATACCCCTCCTGCCTCGATAAATCGCAAAAATAACACTTGTCTAACATATTGTATCTTGATTTGCATCGAGACTCGTTTGACTTCGTTAGATTTAAAACATATATATTCAACGTTTAGTTGTTGTTTTTCCAAAATGTTTGTTCTATCATCCTTTTTTTCATGTAGTTTTGTTTTATAACGACATATCCGAGAATATAAGAGTTTTCCTTGTTCTAATAACTCAAATAATTACATCGTATAATTTATTCCTTTTTTCTCTCCTAACGTAGACACTACGTATGAGGGGGGAAATACCCGCAATATTTTTTGGGTCTCGTTCCGCTCGTTAAATTCATTCTATTTCAAAATATAAAATACAATGTAAAACGTTTCGCTAATTATAATGCAAAAATGTTAACAATAACTCAACAAATATTTCATAACTTAAAGTTATGTTTTATTATGTTTTCTGAAAACGTGGACACTACTGGGTTCATGGGCATCGTTTTACTAATTAAAATAAGCACAGTATCTAGCTTACGATAACACAACTATATTGAGCAATTAAAGAAAGTTTAATTATAAATACCTATTAAGGAAGTTTACGCAATGCAGAAAATGTGTTGACAAATAGTAGTAGGCAGCAGTAGCTCTCTAACGTCACCACAACTTTTGTCAGAAGAAATGTCGACTAAATATTAATAAATTAGAAGTAAGACAAAATTAATATCTCACAATATCGTGATACTAAGTCAACATTTTCGAGGCAATAATGAGGTCAATAATGTAATCTTTCCTATTCGAAGGCTGGTTTGAAATTTTATTGATTACGTTAGAATTTTTAGATGAGTTTTTTTAAACAATTAAAACTTACTAAGGAATACTCTAATTTGAAAAATATTATTCCTAGAATGAATTTTTTGCAGTTGTATTTTGCATCACTGACATCGATCAATTCTTTGGTACTTTTTTCAGAACACAATCCAACAGCTGAACGATGGCGTAAGTAAATAAATAAATAAATAAAAAAATAAATAAAAAAATAATCAATGTATTTAACTATTTAACTATTTGGCCATTCATATGATCTTCAAACACACATAGTAGATTATAAGGGGAAAGTAAAGAGATGTTTCAATGCCTCGGTGTTATAACCTCATGTTATGACATCAAACTAATATAAAAATGGAAAACCTCAGCTGTCGTATTGGAAAATATGTATAAAAGTAGAAAAAAAATACCAATAAATTGTATTCAGTTATATTTTGCATTACCGACATTGTTTGCTTTTGTTTTTCAGAACAATGGCCAAAAGCAGAACGACTGCGTAAGTGTTTCCAACATTATCTAATATCCAGCAATTGACTTGGGGTAACAAATAATTCTTCGGAACAAATGACAACCAATGTACATTGAGTTTGACAGCAAGAGCAGAGCAAACACATAAATAAAGTTACGTGTATGAAGCAGTTCAATTTAACCGACACATTTTTATATATCGACAATGATTTTACTCGAGAAAGTCCTGGGTCCCATAGGATCTTGTTTAGCTATTAAGACGATGATTTTACTCGAGAAAAGTTCTGGGTCCCATAGGATCTTGTTTAGCTATTTAGACGATGATTTTACTCGAGAAAAGTTCTGGGTCCCATAGGTTCTTGTTTAGCTATTTAGACAATGATTTTACTCGAGAAAAGTTCTGGGTCCCATAGGATCTTTTTCAGCTATTCAATGCTGAATCTTATTCATCACAGAGCATTAATGTTTTGTTAACCTGTATTTGGCAGAACTTAGATAATATAAAACAAAGCTTACACATCATAAACCCAATCCACAAAATCAGTACTGCACAAGGGTTAGAGTTTCAAGCATCTAATGTAGACCATTGATGAACAAAGGAACAATTTACAGGATGTATGTTCGGACTTATTTTGATCTGTAATAAGTAATATTAGATTTTTAGGGCTTTCAATCAACACTCGGTAACCGTGTTACTACCAGATATTTGCAAATCCAGCAATGCCTCGAATACTCAAATGGAAAATGGATTTTTCTTCCAATAACATTCTACGTACACGTGGAAGGCTTCTCCTGACGCAGGCATGGTCTCCGTTTCAACACAAAACACATACCATTCATGATCTTATTTTTATTTATTTCGTTTTTTATTTTAGATATTGGTATAAAAACTTCTATGACCTCATATTCTTCGCATGGAATTGCTCCAAAACATGGCTTCATGGTCCAGAACGTTCCTTTCTTATACAAAGTGTTCAAACAGAAAACAACATCCTGCTGTTTTTCGCGTTGTTTTTAATGAGCTTGGTTGTATGAATTATGAACTCCACATCATTTGGTTACAATCAGGTTATTACCATATTATTGATAGATGACCTAAAGATTTCTATTTTTCAATGACAATAGGTAAATTTGCTATGCCCCGTATACTGTCTGTAATACAATCTGGTCTGCACAACTCCTACATTATCGTGAAATTCAATGGTGCAGTCAGTTCACTCTGCAGTCGTGCACGTGCGTTTATTGGAGTTAATCCCCTTAATATAAATTGTTCGCAACCACTCTACTTTAAAATAACTATTTAAACGGTTCTTGGCACAGGGACGGAAGGATGTGTATGACAGGGTGTGTATGTGGGGGTATAAGTCTGCCATTCTTGCATCAGTTCTAGTTATGATTTGTTATATTGTTATTTATTGTTATTGTTTTACCTTTTAGAGGCAGCAAGTCGTATCGTGTCGGGCGGAAATGGTACGTTTTCTAAATATTATTCTTGTTTCTAGTTATTAACAATGGTTAGCATAACAAACTGCAGTACATCATCAGTAATCTTTATACATTGTAATTGAAATAACAGTAACATGCAAAATTAAAGGGTAAAATATAACAGACGGTAAAGTTGGTTATTATATTAATGTGTTTATAGTTAAACACCTTATCATATCAACACTTACTTATCAGTATCAACATAAATGTTCAGTATTCGACATTAAGGATGTACACCTCTGAGAAGTCAAATATTTCCTGTATTAAACTTTTTTTCTTATATGGATTTTTGGAAAAAGGAGTTAATGGCATAGTAGAAAATGCAAAAAAAATAAAAATATGTCCGTGTGTTCGTTTTTGTGCTATGATCGGCCAAAGATACCAATTTAACACAACATGTGATTTTAGGTGATTTTGGGGGTTTTGTCCATTTGCAGAACAAATTTATACAATTTCTTTCAAGTGTGTTATCAGATGTGTATGAATGTTTGTAGAATTGATGAAAATATTATTTTCTTTTAAATTATGGAAGCAACATTTTTTAATCTTATTCTTTTAACTCAGAAAGCCGATTTTAGTTACTGCTACCCCCTATTTTTGAATGAAAAAATATTCATTTTTTTACCATTTTTTGCAGTTTAAACGCTTGATAAAAAAAGTTCTGCTATTAAACTTTTTTTAATATTTAATGAATTAAATGAAAATGTGTTTCTCTTTCTAAAATATCTACAAAAATGGGGGTGTCAGTGTCCTTCATTTTTGTCCCATTATCATTTGTGTTATTTTTTTTTTTATCTTTTTCGGGGTCGAAAAATCAAAAGTGCTTCAGTTACACTAAATATGTAAAAAAAACCCATCAATAATGTATAATTTTCCAGTTTGTTGCATATTATTTTTATCATATTGAACATTATAAAGTTGTACAGTAAAATTGAACCTGCTACAACTAAAAATGGCGACACAATGACAATTTAAGTGATCAATCTAGTGTCAAAAAAGGTGAAACTTTGGCCTTTTTTGAAGCGCAAGAAATACACACTAATACACATTTTCAAAATGACCGCCGAGTTGGTAATTTATTTTTAAATTCTTGTAAAAAAAGTTTTACAAGCAACAGGCATCTAGTTTTTTGACATATTTTTCAGATGCGTGTTTGCTAATAAACTTTATCATAATTTGTTAACTATTACAAAAACCCATTACACCAGATCAAAACGAGACTTAAACGTGATTGAAACCTCAGAAGAGTACATCCTTAAGCCCAAAGTGTTGACATATTTTATCTAAATCAGTTTCGTTTTCATAGAACGTTTTCCAATAAAGCGAGTTATGAATGTTTGATGGCTCGAAATTGAAGGCCCAAATATTGACATGTTTTACCTAAATCAGTTAACGTCTTCCAATAAAGTTAATAATAAAGTCGAGAAAAAAGTAGACAATTTATTATCATTATAAAGTAGACACTGGAAGTTGTGTCTAAAGTCTTAAAAAAGGACGTCATTTGAACACTTTAAACTTTAATTTTAATTTGATGAACATCAACACTTTCCTATCATACATACCCATGTATATTGAGTAGACAACACTCAATCTTTATTATGCATATATGTTTAAAAAGATTGACTTTGTCTACTTTCTAACTCCATCAGTTCCTATTTGTCAAGAAAATGCACAATGACAAATCAGGAAACTAACATTGCTAAGGTCAATAATCTTGCTTATGATAATTCCGAGTAGACTAAACATATGTTTTATTTTTTCAGAACCAAGGAAGCACCGACGACGCCGTAAGTTTTACAAACGTTTCTTTTCCGATGGCCATTTTGACAAATATTCAAGTTTACATCAGAAAATTAATAGGCTCTGTACTTAGTGTTTGCATTTAAGCTATATACAATCAAGAGCATATCAAAATACGGTAGTATTGATGAATAGCTAAATATACAGGACGGCAATTTATATAGCAACAGATCATCATCAAACCTATAATTATTGTGTTTTGTTGTGCATTATACATTTAGAAATATCACACTTTGATCACCTTTTAATTCCTGTTATATATATAAAAAAAAAATGTAATGCAACTAACCCATTATAATGTTTGTTCAAAAACAGCACCAAGAAACGAATCTAGGGAGAAATGTAAGTTTTATTGTCTTTTACGAGTACTTATTACTGAGCCAAACAAAACCAACCAGCACAGTCATTTAAATAAGAAAATTTGCAGCATCAATATTTTCATATAATATGAACATTGCGCACTTAATCACTAGGAAATAACTGTAAAACGCTTGAAAAAATCAAACGGTGATATTCCGGATAACCAGTTGAATATTGGAGATGACTTAATCAAGCGCTTGTAATTATATGCTCGCTTATCCGTAATGGTGCATATGTTTCCCCTAAATACACATTCACATGCACATTCGCATCCTGCGGTCTGTATTTAGGGCAGTGATATTTTATATAAATGTATCACTGTTTGACAGATAAAACTGGCATTTCAATTTTATAGTTGGTTAAATGTGATCATGACGACGTACATAAAAGAAATACAAGGAGAACAATAGCAAAATGTATACAATGATATTAATTGTATTGATTATTTTGATCCTTTTGTTTCTTTTGTAGTTTTAGCAGAATTCACCAACAATTTTGTAAGTTTTACAAACATTTTTTAATTGTCGTGTAAAATATAAAGGCTAACAGATCGTTCTTCATTAGAAAAATAACAGCATTTGATTTGACATTGAAACTTGAAAACTCAAGAGGATATTTAACCACATTAAACGACGTAGTTCAGTCTTGCCTTACGTTGGATTATCACACTGATTATGATTTGGGGAAGTCATGGGCCTCATCATATCATATGTATTGTTTTGTGTGTTTATTATATAGATTTATATCACCGTGTATTTAATTGTTTTCTTACAATAAACCATGTTCTTCATACTCAACAAATATCCGAAATATTAATGTAAAACATATTTCTATGTTGAAAAAGCTATTTTATCAACAAGTTATAAGAATGTATATTTTAGCAAATACGTAGAATCATGGTCAGAAATATAAACGATGTAAACACTGGTAATCATTCAGAACATAAGAAGAATTCGCGTTCGCGTTTTTATTTTTATTTTTTTGATAATACGTACACATATTCTCTGTTTTGTCTTTCAAACACAGGATCGATTGACGGATCTGATGCAAATAGGTATGTATTACGAACATTTACTAAAATACCTTGCAATTGGTCCCAATTCTAGCCCAGTCAAATCGATTCAGGATATAAAAAGCGATGTACTGAGATGTTTAACCTTTTAACTCTTTTTACCTAATGAAACTTTTTTGGTAATTGTATTACTTATTTTAACTTATTTTTAGGGTTTATTTTTTTTTTGTCAGGCGAGGAGACGACATAAATGTTAGTTTTACAGGCATTTTTAAAGTATCATGTTATTTAAGAAGTGTTAAAAATGTGCCACCATTGTAAAAAAATAATTGTTTTACATTCCATAATATTTTAAAGCTTTATAAAAGCAAAACATGTCAATATTGTTATTCAGTAGTTTCTCAAGCTGTTTTCCGTCGACATACTGATATTGTTCTCTGTACTTTATGGAACAGTAAATTTATATTCCATGTAAATCATTTTTGTTCATATTTTTTATCGATTTTGAGTTCGAGTTATGGTTTTGTTGTCACTTTGGTGTTCTCCTTTTGACCGTTCGATTATACGCTTTATCTGTACTTTACGACTTAATGTTATAACAGTGGCTTTCTTTGAAGGTTACGTGTTTAAATTAAGTTACAATGTTACAAGTAAGATACAGAAGATGAGGTGTAGATATTTAGCCTTAAGCTTTAGTTTGCTTATTTTTAAGATTGTTGAAATTTTGACCCTGACCCTCTTTAAAGGTCAGAGGAGTCAGTTATGTATCCCTAATTCATCGAATAACAAGGGAACGATACATGCCCAATGGGCCTCTTGTTATGAGTTTATAGCACATCTGCTTTGAAGTCATCGTGCACTATACAAATTTCACTTTATACATACGATTTGGCAGAAATACTGACAAATATCTATATCAGTATACCTTCAAAAGAAAACATTTCGGTGACATTATATCATACCGTAGGTAAATGTCACATATGAAGCTGAAGTAATCCCAAGACATACAAAACAAAGGAAGTGAGTATTTACAAATTAAGCACGTCGTCGATGTAGAAAGCCAAGCAAAGTAAATGTTTACTGCACCATACCGTATCAAAGAATGACACTCCATAGGTAAAAAATAAAAATGTAAAATGTATCGAAAAATGTTTCCTCATAATACTGGTTGCAACACTAACTCATCAATTAGGCAATCCGTTAGGCAGATGTGTAAAAATCGTCATTTGTGCTCCTTTTATGTAACATATTATTCATAGTGTATTATATAACTAACCCATTGTTTCATGTGTCCAACCCAGCATCAAGTGACGAAGACTCTGATACAGGAGGTATGTTTAGTGGTTATTAATTAACACAACTTGATCAAGCGCGGAGGAGAGATTAATTGATATATTAAGAAGCTATCTGTTTCAATAATTCGATATAAAACTGTGACGTCTTATGATGACATCAAACTATTTCAAAAAGGTCAATATCATACCTTCTCTAGCCGTGCTATTTCAGAAAACATTCCCATAAGTGCATGTGTGTATTGGTTAAGAAAATAGCAGCTCGTGATCATGATTGAACGATTTACGGCCATTAATTAGCATACAGGGCCCAGTTGTTCAAAAGATGATTAGCTTAATCAGTGATTAGCGGAAATTTTAATTAAAACACAACCATTGAATTAGTTACAACTTTCCAGATATCAAATGTTTAGTTAAGTGAGTTAACATGCAAAAATGAATATTGACGAAATTATTAAAGGTTGAGAAATGTCGTTAAACAGTGACTAAGCTAACCACCTTTTGGACAATTGGGCCCTGGTCTCATTTCTATCTCAACATTTTCTCTATTTGTATAGAGAAGACGTTACCTGAAAACTAACATCGCTAACGTAAACCATTTTCGGTTGTTGTATTACTGATTTCGACTTATTTTTTGGGTCATTATTTAAGAACAGAGACGACAACGTTTATCAAGTGTCCTGTAATTAAAAATAGGAAAGATATTAATTTCAATTTGTACGTTAGTATTGACATTGACGCTGTACAACAGTATATGATAGCATAGCATAACACATTAGTATTGTCAGGGAATTGTTAAAATATTAATTTAGCAGGCGTTTTTTGAACGTGCATGTTTTTAAATTCCAGATATAATGAACAATACGAGATCATATTTAATTTAAATATATATGTCAGAATGGTTGTTGTTTTAATACCTTTTGTTACTGGATGTGCAAGTACTATATTAACGTGTATTGATCTGTTTTTACAAATGTGTATAAAGAATTGTTCGGTTTTGCTTTGACGATATAACCATTTTACTCATAGGTACTGTCAATAGCTGCATGCTTATTTGCCATAAGAACCATGAAAACAAATGTCTTCATTCGACACACTGAGATATTTCCCTTCCTTTTCCGTGATAAGTGGCTAACATTGTATTTGTGATATTTAGGAGGGTATGTGTTCACAGAACTGCGGTAATAAAACTTTCAGAACCAACCAAAAAATATTTTCAACAACAGTATTTATTGCATTTTCTAAATATGCAATTACCAAACTGCCTCCGACAGTCCTTTTCGGGGGAAATCCGTTGAGCCTATATCGACATGTGCCCAGGGGTAAAAATTAAGCACCCAGTTTCATTCTGTATGATCGTAATACTGTAATAGGTAAAATGTTTGACACAATTACACAAATACACTGTAGGGGTCGGTTGTCTCATAGCAAATATTCATTTGTTTCATATAATTTACATCACAATGAGTCGCGTATTTTTTGGATGTCAAGGCACACGCAGACATGTGTTTCGTGAAGTTAACAATATAAGTTCCTTTGGGTATTAAAATATCGAGTTATATCAATTTTATAATCCTGTTTGAAAATGAAACATTGACAACATTTAAAAGATCGAAATTGAAACAAGTATTCGTAACTTAAACTTTCATCTTGTTAATATTACTGACTTTGACTGATCCTCCGATTAATCTTCTATAGCAATCAATCATTAGACAGAAAGATTTATCAATTAATTACATGTTGTAGGCCAGTAAAATTGCATGTATATTTCGTATTTATAAGATTATGAATAAATGTTTTAAAATACAGAACCTCTCTCTTATGGTTGAAAAAAAAATGAAAAATTAACACAGGAATCTACCGTGGAGTTTTAAACTTTTATTACCATTATCATTACAAGTTAACCATAACTGATATTTTCATGTAAATATTACTAGAATAAACTCGGCAGCAAGGTCACAGTCAACCTTGGGCACATCAGAGTCAACCACCTTGCTGTGTACAATATTTAGACGATTTGTGTTGAGGTTTACAATTCCTCAGAATTCCTATCAGTAATAAGCATATAATTTATAAACATATTTTTTTCATAATATATATGTTCGGAATGAAAACCTCAGACAATCGTTTAAGCAATATGTTCAGTAGAAATGTCGCCTTAATGTAATTAATTTGCAATTCAATTCAGGGTAGTTCTACTTTTTTTTAAGTATGAATCCTGATCAACATTTGCGCAATTCCCACAACCCCTGATCATAACCAAAGCCCTATATAGTTCCCCACTGTATTACGTACCGTATGGCATCACAATATTGTATCTCTTATGTATAAGACCATAAACAGATATTATAAAGAAGAATAGTTTAATTCTCATGGACAATAGTTGTCGTTGTTATAACTTTGTTTTAACTCATCCCGTGATGTATCTTTCAATTGCAGCATCGAAAGACGATGTTAATGATGAACGTAAGTTTTAAAACATTAATCTGAATCAATACATTTTTTTAAACGTCGATATTTTATCCCATTTACCGATTTTAACTATCTCATAAATATGTCACTTTGTTTATTGTCGTTTCAATGTTATTGTGACACAAGTTGGAATTTTTCAGTTATTTCTTGTAATGGAATCATCAGCATATATATACTCCTAGATATTATATTGCAGAAAACATTCTCATTAGAGATCATATGTATGGAATTATAAAACATATTATAATAGATTGCTTTTGGGTCCAACGTTTATTATTATACTTGTCTTAAATCCATCTAACTTTATTTGTTGTAGAATGTGTAGAAATATTTAATCTAAAAACTAATTTTAGGAAAATATTTTCAGTTACTGTATTACTGATTTCGATTGGTTGTTTTAATCTTTTTTTGTAGTAGAGGAAATAATTCGACGACACCTCAACAGTAAGTTTTACAAACCTTTTTCAAATGCTTTGTCATTCCCAAAGGGTAGCACATTTAGCCTTCATTAGAAAAATGACAACCTCTCTACATAAAGGTTGACATTGAAACTTTATAAAAGAAAAAGTATAGCACGTTCACATAATGTTACGAAGAAGTTCAATAGCCGAAGGTTTCTGCATCTTTTTGATTCTGATGGGTTCATAATTATGTATATATCATCTTTACTTTGTTTTTAATATCCTTTACATTGGAGAATACCTAATTGATATTCATCGTCTGTCTGTATGTGCTTCCTAGCCTTTTATATTTTCATCTGCGATATCTTGAAGCTAATATTATTGCGTCGGCTTGTATATATATACACTGTATGCAATACTCTCGATGTGTCCAATGGACGAATATCACGGGGTCATTTGCCCCAGTAAAATAGTATACCTCAGTGCAATAAACATACTAAGTTCAGTTAATATCAATGAACTCCCATAAATATTATTTTCTATTTTAATAACAAATGTTTCCTGGGTTGATGTTATTTGTAAAAACAGCACCTTTTGCCGGGGCTGTGTTGTATAGGATGTACAAGAATTATTGAAACATTAATCTACTAATCGAATATAACTCCCCGTGTTCTGAGAGATTAAATGAATCACCAAACAAACCCCGTTGGTGCTGCTATGGAAAATTTGTCAGCATGAATTACCAAAAGGAAATAATCTTAGTTGTATGAGAAGGTAGAATACTTCTCTTTGCATTATGACTATGATCGACCACAGTGTATGTTTCATGGGCGACTATTTATTTCTTTGTTCATGGTGTTTTATGTAATCGTTCAGGTTTCTGTCTTGAAAAGGGGGCGAATTGCCTCTAAAAAGTTGACAAATTCCTTCGGCTGCATTGTAGCTATTATACACTTACTTGCTTATGTATCTATTTAAGTAATACGCATCCAGCGAATATGTGTTTGTTCGGATCCAGTGTTAATATTGGATCATTCAGCTCTGATTAGAAATTAATAGCACATTGTTTTGTTTTTAAGGGCACATATTTATTTAATTGAAAATACACAAAAAATCATTTTTTTGAAAACAATTGTCAGTTTTGTGTTATACTGACAAATGCAGTGCTTCCTTACGAATTTAAATAAATTTACTAAGCTAAAATGATAGTTACGAAGAATTTGAATATGATTTGGTTATTTTCTTAGGAGGCACGGTAGTCTAGTGGTTGAACGCCGGGCTCGTGATATGAAGAAACGAAAAGATAAGAAGCATGTCGACGAAAAAAAGTTGGGCCTCTAGGATGCTTGGCAAGGAAATGTGTACTCATTAAATAAATCGTTCTGCAAATAACTAAATCATAACACACCTAACAGAATTGTAGCAGTGATGAAAACTAAGGAATGCTATAGAACATATTAGTCTAGGAATGGTCAAAGGCATATCTGGTATTGAGGAAATCCCATACCAATCGAAAGAACTCAATATTTTTGAAACTCTAACTAATGATATATCTGTTAATAAAATGTGCTTTTATTTTCTAAACAAAACATTTTGCTATTAATTTGTAATCTGGGCTGTATAAATATATATATTTAGCTGGTAAGTATATACTGTAAGGACACGTTTCTTTGTCCTTATAGATAATTAAAAGCGGATGAAATAGCCGTTCTGATGATGTCGTTGCCGATTGCCGTTTCCTGGCTGGTCCTTAAACAGGAGTTCGGATACCAATGGTTGAATGTGTTTAAACAAGAGTTCGAATATCCATGGTTAAATGTGTTTGAACAGGAGTTCGGATACCCATGGTTGAATGTGTTTAAACAGGAGTTCAAATACCTATGGTTGAATGTGTTTGAACAGGAGTTCGGATACCCATGGTTGAATGTGTTTGAAAAAGAGTTCGGATACCCATGGTTGAATGTGTTTGGACAGGAGTTCGGATACCCATGGTTGAATGTGTTTGAACAGGAGTTCGGATACCCATGGTTGAATGTGTTTGATCATTTGGAAGTCCGGGAAGAAATAATGCATTCATAGTGTACTGATTTCGTACAGGGAAACATGTTATTTCATTCCCTTTAGGAATTAAAAAATAATTAAAATCATTCATATGCATAACTTTGAAGTGTACTATTGTATAGCATTGATTAAACGTTTAGCAAGACCAACTAACGAACGGCGGAGCGTTTCTTCACGTCACCTTTTTTATCAGCCGTCTGTAAACAGTTTGCCTGTCCGCAGGTTCCTGACGACATTCTTTACAATTAGTAACATGTATATCGTTTGTAGTTTAATCATCTATATATATAATCTGAGATTCACACATAATTATCATGTTTTATACCTTTAAGCAGGGCACTTTTGAAACAATATCAGCTTAGTTTGTTTGCCTCATTTACAGGAAAATAGCTTCCTCTCATTCATTTTTCACCATTCATCTTTTTAGGTATAACCTTTTTGATATAGCTTCAGATATTCTTGCCGGTTAGCTAAAAGCTACTATAATTTGAACTATGGGAAGCGGTGTGGTTAACTTACAGTTTTTACGTTTTAGCTTTATCAAAAGTTTCATATTGTTTTCCATTTCAATTTTTCCCATGTACAATTTAGGCAAATCTGTATTGTTCATTATTGGATTTACCTACAATTTTAATTCCTTGTACTCTATCTTACAGTAAAGATATAAACTACACTTTTAATTCCTTGTACTCTATCTTACTGTAAAGATATAAACTACACTTTTACTTCCTTGTACTCTATCTTACAGTAAAGATATAAACAACACTTTTAATTCCTTGTACTCTATCTTACAGTAAAGATATAAACTACACTTTTAATTCCTTGTACTCTATCTTACAGTAAAGATATAAACTACACTTTTAATTCCTTGTACTCTATCTTACAGTAAAGATATAAACTACACTTTTAATTCCTTGTACTCTATCTTACAGTAAAGATATAAACTACACTTTTAATTCCTTGTACTCTATCTTACAGTAAAGATATAAACTACACTTTTAATTCCTTGTACTCTATCTTACAGTAAAGATATAAACTACACTTTTAATTCCTTGTACTCTATCTTACAGTAAAGATATAAACTACACTTTTAATTCCTTGTACTCTATCTTACAGTAAAGATATAAACTACACTTTTAATTCCTTGTACTCTATCTTACAGTAAAGATATAAACTACACTTTTAATTCCTTGTACTCTATCTTACAGTAAAGATATAAACTACACTTTTAATTCCTTGTACTCTATCTTACAGTAAAGATATAAACTACACTTTTAATTCCTTGTACTCTATCTTACAGTAAAGATATAAACTACACTTTTAATTCCTTGTACTCTATCTTACAGTAAAGATATAAACTACACTTTTAATTCCTTGTACTCTATCTTACAGTAAAGATATAAACTACACTTTTAATTCCTTGTACTCTATCTTACAGTAAAGATATAAACTACACTTTTAATTCCTTGTACTCTATCTTACAGTAAAGATATAAACTACACTTTTAATTCCTTGTACTCTATCTTACAGTAAAGATATAAACTACACTTTTAATTCCTTGTACTCTATCTTACAGTAAAGATATAAACTACACTTTTAATTCCTTGTACTCTATCTTACAGTAAAGATATAAACTACACTTTTAATTCCTTGTACTCTATCTTACAGTAAAGATATAAACTACACTTTTAATTCCTTGTACTCTATCTTACAGTAAAGATATAAACTACACTTTTAATTCCTTGTACTCTATCTTACAGTAAAGATATAAACTACACTTTTAATTCCTTGTACTCTATCTTACAGTAAAGATATAAACTACACTTTTAATTCCTTGTACTCTATCTTACAGTAAAGATATAAACTACACTTTTAATTCCTTGTACTCTATCTTACAGTAAAGATATAAACTACACTTTTAATTCCTTGTACTCTATCTTACAGTAAAGATATAAACTACACTTTTAATTCCTTGTACTCTATCTTACAGTAAAGATATAAACTACACTTTTAATTCCTTGTACTCTATCTTACAGTAAAGATATAAACTACACTTTTAATTCCTTGTACTCTATCTTACAGTAAAGATATAAACTACACTTTTAATTCCTTGTACTCTATCTTACAGTAAAGATATAAACTACACTTTTAATTCCTTGTACTCTATCTTACAGTAAAGATATAAACTACACTTTTAATTCCTTGTACTCTATCTTACAGTAAAGATATAAACTACACTTTCAATTCCTTGTACTCTATCTTACAGTAAAGATATAAACTAAACTTCCATGTTGGTCAAATATGCAATTCGGAAAATATAATAAAACATATTCTGTTGCGATTAATTAGTTGATGTTTCAGCTATTGTTCGGGTAGGGTGATTGGACTACGGGACTGTAAGAATGTTCAAGACAACTGACTGTATTTATCGTTTCGACTCGTGGTGCCGATTTATTCTTTGCTTGTTAATGTTGTCGGATTTGTTTTATTCACCTAAATCAAAAACGTGGGAGATTTCCGCCAAGAAAAATTAACCAGTAAGAAGAGTATTGTTAACCTTGCCAATGCTTGCTAGGCTTTAGATAACGATTAATTCCTTATATTTACATCTCTCCCTTGTTCAGCTTAGTAAACGATGACTGCGTATAAATGAGCGTATACGCAATGAAACGCAATGAAAATAAGGCTCGGCGGAAATATTCCTGTTTTAAATATGGCACCGTTCACGCTTCAGCGACATAACTGTTCGATGACAGCCATTATTTGGTTCCTTCAACATCTAGAAACATGGAACATATTCGGTATCCATAATGTCTGATTATATAACAAAGGAATGCTGGCAAACGTCTTATTACATGGATGAACATTCAAAATTCTTTGACTGTAAAGTAAACAATGGCAGCTTCCTTTTGCGACGTTCGACCGCGTCGCTACCAGCGCAGTTAGTCTAAGCATAGACCTAAATTTACTTTAGGTCTCTGGTCCTAGTGTGTAAATGCGTGTACATAACGACCGTTATAAATGAATAGATAAGTTCTAAGTGCTACTAATAATATTCAATCATAAATTTAAATGCGACGAATAGAGAAAAATAGTGTTGTTCACTGCGTATTTTCTAAATTTACCCAAATATCAATGTAGATTCACCGGAGCTATATCATCCTAGCAACCACGGCTATCGTGGTTACCATCGAAGCAACTCGTTTCGATTGTCTTTTTCTTTGCAAAGCATTTTATCATTATTTAAGATGTAAATAAAAGGATTGACCTTCATTTTGACGGCGTATACGGTAGTATGAACGCAGTTGACAACGAACATATTATTTATGGAGCGCGTAACCGTATGTGCCGTCAAAATGCAGGTCAATCCTAAATATTTTATGTTTAATTATTTAAAATGATATTATGTTTGATATGACATGTTATTCATTTCATATCACATGTAGCGTGATTCCTTATAATTCATTTATAATTTCTTTTTACATTAAAACATAAAATAACAATGCATTAACTAACTATAGTAACACATATATAATCTAGTTCATTGGTGCTTAATCGGTCTGCTATGTGTATTCTATACTATTTTTAGTGCATTAAGATATAAACGTTGAATTGTGTCTATTATTTATCATATAAACATATAACTAGTGCATATTTCTATATTTTTCATACAATAACATGAAATCGATGTCATATTGATCTATCATTAAACAATTAGTCGAGGAAAAGTTTAACGCATTTCCAAATTAATAGTTACGTTAATTTGTGTGTCAGGTTATAATACGTCATCTTTTCCCCTGCATATCCTTTCTTGATATTACTGATGCAACACCAAAAACGTGAAAATGGTACATTGTTCCGTAAATGAGCTCTTGAAGCATAGACATTTTTTTAGCTATAACTTGCATTTTACTAGGCTGATCTGGTTCAAACTATGGATATTTATTCAGAGAACCTTAGGTCACAATACTAGAAGAACAAATAAGGTATAATCATTCCTTATTTTTATTTATATGTGTACGTTAAAATGTATATGTTTATGAAATTGCATTTCATTATTTTGCCCGATTTCTTTGTTACATTGATCTTGTTCATTATAAAATTACTATACCAGGCATGTCATGAACTTTTGTATAGTTTATAATTTAATGCGGATCCTTTTCACATAACACAATTTCTTTTCTAGGTAACCCCCATTTCTCTACCCCCCNTTTTGTTGAAAGAGATCACTGATTCTTCAAAATGATGGTTTGTCGTTTTTGTAAACAAGTATGTTGAAATTTTGAAAGCATTTAAAATGTGCCTGTATAAATACAGAAATGTCAAAATGAAGGCATGTCAGAAATGAGTGTGCATGCCTATATAATAAGGAGAGAAATATTGACGGATCCATGGAGAGTTTGCTATGTCATGAGACTTGTTTTCTTCAAAGATGAGGAATTTGGTCAGAATGTTAGAAATCTCCCTTTCCTGGTCAGATCTTCCGTAGATCTCGGACATTACCACTGAATACATGCATTTAAAACCGTGAAATTACTTTAGTAGCGAAATAATTATTTTTAAATGTTTACTTTTAATTTATTCAATTCATTAAATATTCAATGTATATATGTTTGTAATTAACAATAACTTGTTTTGATTGCCATTACGATTTTCTATTTCATTTATGAGCATATTCACATGGTAAGTGCCAGGCCTACTATATGAAAAAAAACTTTCACCAAATGACATACCTTGGGAGGGAGCTGAGGGGAACAATATTTATCCAATGATAGAACAGTAATAAATATACTTCAATCGTTATTCACATGTCTGTTTTATTTCATCATAATACATTCTATTTACATTAAACCTATTTGCATAAAACATGTTATTTACAAAAAAACATCTTACTTGAAGTTACATTTTACAAATTTACAAATGTAAAAGTTTTGTACACAAATAGCTGCAGTAAGATCAATTACTGACCTCGTTTATGATAAGGATTTGATTGAATAATATACATAATAGGGGAACAGTAAACTGATATCCAGCAAGGAACTCTGTCACATCACCACCATATCCAGCAAAAAACTACTGACCATCCATCACGGCAAACAAATTAATGTTCATGTTAGTAAGTACATATTGTAGGTCAGACTAAAACAGATACATTTGATGAACTAGATAAATCTGTTAGGTATGTCTTAAGGCTTCCCCAAAGGAGATAAGAAAACAAGTTGCTTATGTAAAACAAATAATTGCTGAAATGCACCTTTCCATAACTGTATATGAGTCCGTGCCTTGTTACCTGAAGGACCGCAATAATATATTATCATCAATATTCTAAATAAAACGAGTTGAAATGGTAAATAACTAAAAATAATAACAACTTCATTAAATGTCTGATCTACCAGCAAACTACAAAATGACAATCATTCATATTTCAAGTGAACCATTGGGAATATTGCTTAACGTTTTGTAAGGCGAGATATGGGATTCACTAAAGATGCATAATACAGTGTGTTGAGCTAATTGTTGACATGAAAATAAATGTATACATATATAGATACATATGTATATGTACATGTAACTGTTCTGTTTTACTGTGTTTTGATAAAGGAGCGGATCGCTCCGAAAATTTGACAACCTAAACTTGTCCACACTGTCGGAATTACTTCTTTGCCCCATATATAGATACATATTTATAGAGATCTACTTCAATCAGATTCCGTAATCTTACTTAAACTAGTGTAAACTTCTTTCAGGCTTTTTCAAACGGGCATATTTATGAAGAAGTTACTTAATAGTAATAATAATTTGAGGTTCTTACATACCGCTTTATCACAACTTAGTTCATAGGTCTTCTCAAAGCAGTTCACAAATTATTAGCTGTTGTTATAGGGCCTTTGCAACCAGCCAATATCTTTCTCCCTGGGGAGCATACAGCCGGAGCTGCCATTTCGGCACTAACAGCTAGCATTCAACAATTAAAGCGCTGCCCAACCACATACTCATTTACAGCTGAGTAGACTGGAACAAGGGAAGTAAAGTATCTTGCTCAAAGATACAACACAGTGCCGTGCCGTGACTCGAACCCGCAACCCTTTGGTCGCGAGTCCGGCGTCCTACCACTAGACTACCGTGCCTCCACTTAAAATCAGTTCCTAGATCAGGGTTTATATAGACATCACGAATGACAACTAATATTGAAATCTGTTACATGATTGATATTTAAATGAATGAATGACAAGCAACTTTTACAGGAGTGAATAAATGAGCAAATCAGTTTACAGAAAGACAAATTCATAATGATGGTAAGAATGAATGTGATGGGAAAAAAAAGAATAAATAAAAGATTGGCAGAAAGGTGAAGTATGTGAATAATGGACAATATGTAAGTTGATGTGATGTAATATGTACAATTTATACAATTTATACAACCAAGATGATAGGTTCAATACAAATAAATGAATATAACCATTAACAACAATACATTAATAATTCCAACACACAGATTACAGTACAGATCACTAACACGATTTTCCCAAACATCGTCGAAAATATTTCAAAAACTGTTTAGGGAATAATGAGCACACCAAATACTGAACTTTATTGTGAAACCTGAAGAAGATATTATCCTATTAATAAACTTCACACCAAACTATGTACTTATGTGGCGATTTATGTCCCCAACTTATTTTTAGAAGAGATTTCATATTACACTACAAAACAAAACAAAATGTTCTCTTACTTATTACATTAAACAACATTGAGGCCATAAGCTTTTTATCATTGAACTCATTCACCCCTAAAGACACATTTGAACTCCTCCAATTCAAAGTTTGGAATAGCTCAACATGACATTTCAGGGGTGAATGAGTTAACACCTATTACCTACATCTTAAAAATAAAAATCTTTGATCTCATTGTCCTCAATTAATCGGCCTCTACTCTCAGCAATGTGTTGTTTCAAAGAAATGTTATTCCTTTACTTTTTTCTAAATAAATTCGACACAGAACTGCCCTCTTATTTTCTCATCCCAAGCTTTTATAATACTTTAATACAGAAAATGCTTGCCCTTCACTGTAATTTTGTCTTTGACCAACATCAAATATGATTACAAACTTTCTGATACTTATAAAGTAAATAAAATCTTGAACACATGGCCTTATATATATCGAAAGATGTGAAGGTGAAGATCTAGACTAATGACAACACTTAGTATTAAAGTATTGATATAATCTTCAGATGTCATGTTCATTGCAGTCCATATGTAATCTAGTGATGTTCATGATAAACAATTGAAACCATATTTCAAATCTGTCCCCCTCCCCCTCCCCACTACAATTTTCAGAAAAAATCCTAACACAATACACATAATTTTTGTCATTGCTGTCTCTTACAATGCAGACCTAAACGGGTTTATAGATATATCTAACTTGTTATCTAAATGCTGAAGAAAATTAAGAATATCTACCAGGTAAGTTCTTTTTAACAAATGTGTAGAAACAAACTCTCAGCGACTATTTCATTGATAATTCTACAAAGTCATAGACACAAAACACCTCTCTCCTCCCCTTGTCTACAATTCACCATAGTTTACCTCTGTAGAATTGTCTGGGGCCATTGAGTATAGCACTAATACTGTGACATGCCCTTTGAGATACATAAATCATCTGAAATACTGTATCACAGCAAGAAGGCTCTCAGGAATACTTCCTTTGAGAGGCAGAACTCGTAGGTAAGTGTTTTAAGTAATTGAAAACACAGCCATTATTCCTGAACAAAATGGTTTGTAGATTTCATCAATGCTTGGGAATATGGGTCGCCCATGGTGGTCACGTATCTGGGTGGGATGGTACAATAAAGTTATAATGCCGTTTCTGGGTCATAGTTGGACGGTGACCAAACAAGATATGGAACATCGTATAAGAGGTGTGTCCATGGTGATGGCACTTTAGAGCCATGGATGCCACGCTGGGTCCATGCGGCACAAGTTGTCATGGCTATTGGCAGCGGCAACTAGAGTACTCACGCTGCTTTCTGCCCCATCAAACTTTGCCAGATCTGAAAAATAAAGTTTGCATTCAGGTACTATGTGTTGAAATTTAAACTATGTTTGAATTAAAATTTCAAGGGATTGTTACTGACAATGATCTGTATGTGTTATCTACAACCCTTCTCTGTGTAACGAGAGATACCTCTTTATAATTATTATGTGAGTTGTGAGTCGAATCTGTTTTAAGCGACCTCCCAAGGCAAATTTAAAAACTGGGCGTTAAATAAAAGCAGTTATTTAATCAAGTTCCACCATAATTTTAAAGAATTACTCGACCAACAAACCTAGTTCACAACACTATAAACAGACGTTTAGGTGTCGGCACATCAATAGCTTTACGACATGATGACAAAATTATTTCGTCTTTGTTCACTAGATTAGGTGAAGCAATCACTAGGAGGGCCTTCGTCATACATGGTAATGTTTGCTTAATTAAGTCACACAGCATTTCATATTCTGTTTAAAAATGGTCTCTGAATATTATCAAATGTGGTCTTTTAACATAATCTTTGGAGTCAGTAATGGGTGGTTGCTGGTTGTGATGGACAGATGGTCACTTAATATATGTACAGAAAATTACAAAGTAAAAACGGTCGGGAGGAATGAAAAGTGGTCGCATAAAACAGATGGTCATTTAATGGAAGTTGAGTAGTTCTCGTGCATAGCCCAATGTAACACTAGTACTCCCTTTATACATTTGGTATGTATTTTATGGTGTATGTATATCTATGTAACCTTAGTATTAATTTTCATTTGTCAGTAATAGTTGTGTGAAGTCTGTATAACGTGGATACTTACTTTGTAGGCGAGTAGTGATTGCCTGCACAGCTTTGCTGACCATGACAATCAGCTGCTCTCCATCCATATCCGACGGGTCACTCCCAGGAGTTGTCTCCTCTTGTTTCTACAAGTCAAAAATGCATTCAGATAAGATCAAATATAGAATTCCTACAGGCTAAAACAACCTTCAGTCTGACTTAAACTGCTGAAATATTGATATTTACATCATAATAAGATCACTTCTAGTTCATCGATTAATTGATTTTTTAAATAAAATTTTCACCCAATCAGGGAAGTCATTATGATTCAAATTTTGTTAACTATCTTCTTTACTGCAAACGGGCATGAAAAAATGACTACAGAGGTAGGTGTTTATTCAGATAAAAGACATAAAGGGTGCTTATAGGTATGGGGAAGCTAATTATGGCAAATACAATATCTGTCAAGGGGCAGGAATCGTAAAATAGTAAGACATTTTGCAAAATGTGTAGAGAACAAGGCCCCTTTGGTGTATCCTGTTCAACCAGATGAAACGGTTGAACCTGAAAGAAAACGAGAGGAGTGGATCTGAACCGAGGCTGACCTCAGGAATATTCAGCACATGTAGATTGAGGGGTCCAGACGTGCCTGATCGAAACTAAAATGCTGACTATTGCTACTTTGCATTATTTCTTTATAAAACAAGGTCAAGCCACATGTGTATTTTAATATACGTTATATAATTTATTGGATGCGTGAAAGAAGGACATAATATTCTTGATATATTGTTATTTATTTTCCGAAACTGTGCATTTATTAGCTCTGCTCATAATTCGGTCAAGTGCGTTCATTTATTGTGGAATATTTCTGCGACACCTGACGCATTTCAACCGGGATATGCAAATGTAACCCAATACATTTGTTATCTTATGTGAATGTAGATGTTATTACTAGGTTGTACCTTTTTGTGCCAAGTGATGTACTCATCACGTAGGATAGTGCGTAGGAAGCTGGGCAGCTTATACTGGGGTTGGACGAGACAGCGGGCAGCTGCCACCATGGAGGCTGTCAGAGGCCCTGTCACACTTGTTGTAGTCAGGAAGTCTGCAATGTTAGGACTGAGGCGGAATGGAACAGGGCGGTTTGCATCCAAGTCACCTGGTGGTATCAAACATAATGTGGTACTCAAGCATTCTGTAGAGCATTTAAATTCATAGTAAAGTTGTCATATTAACTGTATAGTAGTTTATATTTACTGTATACAGGTTGTATTACCTGTATTGTTTATTGTATAGTGGTTTATATTTACTGTATACAGGTTGTATTAACTGTATAGTGGTTATATTTACTGTATAGCAGTTAATATTTACTGTATAGTGGTTTATATTTACTGAATAGTGGTTTATATACACTGTATGGTGGTTATCACACACTACTAATGAAGAAATTTTGTCTTACCTGATTGGTCATCAATGTCAAACTTGAAGTAAGAGATATTTAGGTAGCCACAGTCCTGGTGGAGGTACATCATGTCAGGGTTCATCCTTGTCAGGTGGAGTACATACTCCGCAAACCCCATCAGTGCTAGTTGTATCGTCATCTGTAACAAAAGGCCAAGTTTACTCCACAGGATATTAACATATTCTTAACCATGATTGCTATGGAGAACAGCCATTGTGAAGGTGTCAAGCTAGAGCGTTCACCAAATTAATTCAAATAAAGAAGAAAACCCCGTTATAAACTAGAATACAAAACCCCATTATAAACTAGAATACAAAAGCCCACTTTGTTTCCATTCTTTCTAGTTGCATCAATGTTTGCCAATATCTATTGATTTTTCTACAGTAAAGTAATTTATATCTAAAAAAGGTACATTATGGATGTATGAAGAATCGTCTAGTATTAGAATGAATCTTGGTTGGATTTCTTCACTGGATTGAATTCTTCACTGGATTTCTTTACTGACCGTTTTCCTGAAGGTCCAGTAATCTGTGGCGGTGAGGAAGGTATGGAGAGCCCACTCCTTGAGAAGTCCACGTGGTACCATGTTTGTCTGGACCTCCTTCAGTACATCACGTAATACTTGGTGACTCGCTTGTGCGCCTCGTGCCTGAACTGTTGCCAGTCGCTCATAGTACCGAGCAATCGGGGCATCATGCTCAATACCTCGCTTAGCACATCTCTGTACAGTAAAAAGTAGAATGTGGGAAAATATTCTCCAAAGCAACTTGTTTGTAATATCTAGGATATTATATCATATCAGAACTTTTTCTTATCTTAAATGATATACTATGCCAGGACCTCACACTTTTTACAGTGATATGCTGTGTCTGGGGAGTGGGGCCTCACACTTTTACAATGATATGCTATGCCAGGACCTCACACTTTTTACAATGATATGCTGTGTCTGGGGCCTCACACTTTTTACAATGATATGCTGAGTCTGGGGCCTCACACTTTTTACAATGATATGCTGTGTCTGGGGCAATGAAATTGTACCTGTTTGTAGACATCCAAGAGGGATATAGACGCAGGGTTATCTTCCACAAGGCGCATTTGTGGGGAGATAGCAACCACACGAGGGATGGTGAAATACAGCAGGCGTCGACAAGTCTCCTGTATCAGACAACAATCCATTGTTTGAATAAAACTTGTAAAACTTCTAGTGTTTATTGAACTGGTGGAAAAATGCTTGTTAACATTTAGTGTACAGTATACTAGGAACTGTTGGCCGCAGTTAACTTATTGCTCTCCATAAACTGGGCAAACTTATCATTAAAAACTTACAGTGAAGAGTGATTTTTACAATGCAGGCAAATATTGAACTTAGACAAACTTTCCTAGTTTGCAGTAACAAGGCCTATTCACAAATAACAATTATCATGCATGAGATGACTCCTCACCTTCTGCTTTGTGAGGAAGTGATTAAGCATGCGTAACAGCTGCAGGACACGCTCTTCACGCCGCGACTCTGTCAGACATGCATCATTGACCACCAGGTAAGGGTACACCTGTAAAAACAAAAGGGACAAACTAAGGCAACAACTCTTTATAAGTAAATTTATACAAAGAGTAATGAAGCTACTTAATATCTAAAATAAATTAGCTAAAAGAATTATTGAAATGGGTTGTTATCGTATAAATTGTATCATGTGTCATATTATGTCTGTACTATGTCCATCAATGTATACCATGTAATATGTGACCTCTTGTTACGCACATATACGTGTGGCGTGAGTGTAAAAATAAAACTTGAAAACTTGAAAACTTGAAACTTTGTTTTGTGATTGAAGTGAGATGAATTCTGTGAAAACTACGGTAGTAAAGGTTACCTGATAGTTCCTCAACTGCGAATAGTCAATGTCACTGACTGACCAGTAGGGCAAAATTGTTAAGATGAATATTTCTGTGTCATCAATTATCAATTGCTGCATAAGTGTGTGACCTCTGACCTTCTTGATTAACCTACCTTGCCATTGTGACCTCGGATGTAGAGTCGACGTGCAGCCGTGTTGTGTTTCTGGACAATCTCCACCCTTGGCATAAAGCGTGCTATTCTTACATAGTAGTGGCTATGCTGTGAAAATGAACAGGGATGAATCATGTAATACACCAACCAACTACACTAAGCCATTGTGACAGCCATTATGTCAATCTCAGCAAACTGACTGTGTATATGTACAGTAAACTGTACTTAGATGTTCATTTATATGAGTTGTAGCCTAGCTAGCTACTCTTGATATCTGGCTCAGTATCTAATAATTATAGTGGAGTCAATACACACCCATTGTGACTTACTAGTAATCACGACTGGGATTTGATATTTTCACAAAGAAATATTCAGATCAGGATCATTTAAGTTTTGCTGGTCAGACACAAATCGATTCACACATATATTTAGTTGTAAAATTTAGTAAGAAAAAAACACAGAATTCTTGAATTATTGTTATTAATCTGTCACAAAACTATAAAACTGCATTTGAAGGTTTGCTTGACCAATTTCCAGTCACAAAGTGTTCATTAATCATGAAATGTTTCTGTGCCACCTGGACCGTTTCAACCTGGGACATGCGAAAGCAACCTTACACAGGGGAAGTAAACAGCTTACTTTTGGAAGCAGGAATTCTCCTGGCAGTTCTACTTCAGCAGTGTGTTGGGAAAAGTTACTGAGGAAGCGACACTTCTCCTCAATCAGGAAAGACCTACAAACAAAAAGCAGCCGCATCAGGGGAGGTAGCTCAGAAATCATATTACAGAAACAAATATAGAAAAGCTTATCAAAACAGGAGAATAACTGACAACTAACTGTTACATTTTTTGTTTAAATATATCTTGCAGGTTTAAAAAATAATTATTTCAGAAATTGCTTTTACTACATTGTATATCAGTTACACTTATATATCATGAGTTATTTCCCTTTAGTGTTAACAACCTACTTCGGCAATAGCTTGGTCTTCGCCTCAAGGATTTTGATCCACTTCTTGAGTTTGCTGATAAGGTTGTGTAACTTGGTTGACCCAGGAACACTAAAATCACAATAAACATCATTTTAGTACTTCTGAAAATTTAGTACAGCTCTTTCAAAACTTGTATATTTCTCCACTTCATTCATTTATTAAAAAAACCTGGCTGAAAATTGTAGGTTTTACCTGAAGTCAAAGTCTGTGGTAAACTGGCTCTTCATCTTCTGGAATACTGGGTCCTGTGCAGTGGCCTGAGCACGACGTGCCAGAGATTCGGAGGCTGCTGAGGAGAAGGTTGTGGTCACACTGGACACATTCTCTATCCCCACACCAAACGTACTGACCAGCTTCTTCATGAAGTTCAGGGTGTGGGGTGTGATGGTTGCATCAGCCACTATAACAGAGGTCATACAAAGGTCAAGTAGAGGTAAACAGTTAAATAAACACTAAAATATAGTCCATGTAAGAGATGAATTTTAACTGAATGGAAATAAAAAAAAGTTGCCATACCTGCTCCTCTGTTCTCGAATGCGACAGCATAACACTTGGCCAGTCCCTGTCGGAGCTGTCGAAGGACTTCTTCATACCAGTTCTCACGGAACCAAACCATCTACAAACAAGCCATTCAGATTGATATGTCTCGCCTATGCCCCGCTTTGACCATCAATGCACATATCGGAGAAACTAACTTTCCCGGTAAACGCAAAACTTAATGTTGATTGAAATGCTGACAAAGTCGATGGACCATGAAAGGTAGGCTGCATCCCGCATTTGATGCATGGGTTGAGATCTACTACCAAAGATGCATCTATGGTCCAAGTTTGGTTGGTCTAGCATTTGCACTTTCAGTGAAACTAACTTAAACGCAAAAACGTAATGTTGACGCCGTCGCCGTAAAAGCAACACCTTAGTCTCGCTTCCCACCTCGTGGCAGCGAGACAAAAAACATGTTATTTTACTGAATAACCATAAACAATAGAGAACGCTATAAATACAGACTGTAATTAAAACTGAACAATTCAAATAATCAATTATTTTAGTAACTTGAACCTGAAAACTCTTTTCTTTCATAATCTTTCAGAATGTATAAGTTGGGAGTATAGATATAGACTGACCTGGTCTACGATCCCCTCCAGAGAGCTGAGAATGGTAGGATGACAGTCACGCTGGATGTGCATGATCTTGCTACAGCGCCACATAGGTGCAGGTGCCCTGATTGGCCCTGCATCTCCCTGGGCGTTGGAGTTTTGTCTAGACGAGGACTGGGAGGTCTGTTGTGTTGGTTGTACACTGTTGTCTGTACCACTGCTGTCTGTAAAACAATACAAAACACTCCTGCTTTACCATTCTTTTCATTCCTTCTCATCCTCAAGGATTGGGGTTAATTATCAATATTCATAATAAGTGAACACATTATTGCTATAACTAGAAGATAGATTTATTACTGAAGTACAAATTGTCAAAACTCAAATGGGCCATAATGGTGCCCAACAATGAAAGGCATTATTTCCTTAAGATGGGGGGGAGCTATTACCGGGCAACACCAGATGGAAAGAGGAAGGAAAAGGAAGTAGGCTTGTCACTCTACTATCCCTTGTCTTATGCTCTGTAATAATAGAGGCATTCCCATTATAAGAACAGCCAGCAGTCAAAAACGAACTCAAAACAAGTATTACACTTATGTATTCTGCACACCTCCCACTTTGGGCATTAAATTTCTCAAAAAAAAGTGCCCAAATTACACGAGTTTTTACGGTACTAGCAGTTCAAACATAAAGCTGTAACATTAGTTAGGAGAAACACACCTGGAGTGCCTGGCGTAGCGGGTGCCGAGGGTGTGGGCGGGTTAGACGCTGTGGTGGTGGTCGCGGATGTCGTTGATGAAGCTGCCACAGATGTTGAGGTTTGACCAGACGTCGTTCGTCCTTGAGATAGGCTGAATTCTCCACTCTTGACTATGAAGGAAACGTATGTAATATAATTATGTTTATCTAACTCTTAAACAAATTAATTGTGAAACACAGTATCTATCTTGAATGTGAAGTACAGTATACTTACAGCGCTCCCTCTGTTCTATTTTGAGTGTGAGGTATAGAGTGCGGATAGGGAAGTACACAGCCTGCGGGTACATGCGTCCAACTTGATGTAGAAGATTAATGATAAGTCGGCCCTCATTTCTCACCAAACACGTCAACAGCTGAGGAATCCTGCAAAATAATTCACTCAACATATAACATAAAGTTTTAGTCTGTGTATTAATGCTACACAAGGACTCTGCATCTTGAAATGTTATTATTTTTGTAACTGAAACCATTAGCAGCATTTATTTTCTTGAAAAGATCACTTGAATGATACAAATTCTTCATCAATTCATTTCAGTAGATTGATCATATTGCTAAATCTAGTTCAATGGAGTTAAACTTATGAAACATGTTCGTTTTTAAATTGTTGCCAGTCAATTTCACACTCACCATGGTAGCCACTGTATGGGCGGTACCCCAACACAGTATTTGTCAACAGCCTCTGCCAGTGTCGTTTTTTCATCATCGTATGTCAGAAGCCACAGCACCTTGGCGAGGTATTTCCGTGACTTGCTCTCATTTTGATGACGACAGGCGTGCAGGAAGCATGTGATGGCGGAGACACCGAGGTTCATTCGTCTGCAGATACATGACAAAGGTTATATGATAGACAGGTTCACAGATATCCGTAAGTAGATTCTCAAAATTACAGAGGGATGACTTTGAACAAAATTAATAACTATAGCAAGGAACTGTTTTTTCCTATAAAGCCTTAAGGCACTCAATAAAACAATTCTTATATAATTTTACATATAATCTTGTTGAATTCCCAAATCAAACATGCTGCACTGCGCATATCAAGCAAAATTTAAGCCATTTTTGGTCACCTCATGGCCTTCACACTGAAAACCTCAGCAGGGGAACTTACTTTTCCCGCGTGAACACTGTCTCCAGGTAGTCTCCCCAGAGTGCCCAGGCCTTCACCAGTGTGTCATGCATCTGGACAGCTGCTGAGAAGGCCTTGTTGGCATCATCTGAGCGCCCCACCTGGGCTAGAAACATGCCTTTCAGAGCGTAAAACTCGGCTGTGAACTCCTTGGTGAAGTACTTGAGATTCGTTGACTCTATCACCTCCAAACCCTGCACACAAGTTTAATTAAAATGTTACATAATGTTAATTATCAAGACAGATAATGTGTAGAAAACATCTTTGTAATGTTATTGTTCAACTTCCAACAACTATAGCTCCTAGACGTGCAGCATATCAAGCTAAAATGTATGACACAGATGTCCATGTTATTTCTAGAATTTGATATCCACTTACCAGAATATTTTTGGTGACCTTCTAAATGGTAAATGTAAATGGTCAATAAGCCAACTTATTTTTCTGCACAATTTCAAACTTTATTTTAATCCATTTCAATAATTATGTATATATACTGATCATGCTTTAAACATATTTGTCCTTGACAGCAGACACAATGACCAATAGACATACTGACCAGCAGACCAATATCTCAGTAGACACAATGACTAATAGACATACAGACCAGCAGACCAATATCTCAGTAGACACAATGACCAATAGACATACTGACTAGCAGACCAATATCTCAGCAGACACAATGACCAATAGACATACTGACTAGCAGACCAATATCTCAGCAGACACAATGACCAATAGACATACTGACCAGCAGACCAATATCTCAGCAGACACAATGACTAATAGGCATACTGACCAGCAGACCAATATCTCAGCAGACATAATGACCAATAGACATACAGACCAGCAGACCAATATCTCAGTAGACATAATGACTAATAGGCATACTGACCAGCAGACCAATATCTCAGTAGACACAATGACCAATAGACATACAGACCAGCAGACCAATATCTCAGCAGACACAATGACTAATAGGCATACTGACCAGCAGACCAATATCTCAGCAGACACAATGACTAATAGGCATACAGACCAGCAGACCAATATCTCAGTAGACACAATGACCAATAGACATACAGACCAGCAGACCAATATCTCAGTAGACACAATGACCAATAGACATACTGACCAGCAGACCAATATCTCAGAATAACCAGATAGTATACTGGTCAGCTGGTACACTGACCAGTACGTACCTCATTGAGTTCTGTCTTGCCCATCGATCCAGACATCTGTAAGTAACACTTGACTTGCTGGCGGATTTTCTGGAAACAATCTACAATGGGCACGCTGGGTATCGTGTGAATTCTGTGGAGACAACAATTAACCTTTACTTAGTTCACAGGCACAAAAAGACATGGAAGTGTTTTACATTTTTGTTTTTTGGCTTTTAAAAACATCTTATATCCTAGCAAAACAGCTAAGAAGTCTGAACTTTAAATGGAATTGATATACTTAACAACAAAATCTTAAAGTTCAGCATCTGACATTCATAGACAGATTGTTTCAAAATTTTGATACAGTACTTCATTTTAGCTACCACAAAGAGCTAGTGGGGCCCTCTTATTTATCTCTTGGGTAGGCTGAAGTATTTGAATTTTGTGTTTACTGCTTCAAGACTTTACAGTGATAGTCAAAATGTGTTTTTACTGACAAATACACAAATATCAACCTTAGTAAAGGCCAATATCTTTCTACATATTTTTTGATGTAACAATTTGTCTGCGTCTCCCCCTCTACCATTCCACTTCAGAGAGTTCCTCATGAAAGATTACTATTGAATTGTAATTGTGGAATAGCCCTCTTAATATCGTCTTTGTAGATGAAAACATCAAGGCTTATTTCATGAATCTCACATGAAATGGAAATTAATTTGAAGTTGTATGTACGTTGCACATGAGAACTATTTTGATCATTACTTGAACCTTCATTAAGCAGCCACCGGTCTTAAGTAGTCAACAGCATGCTCTCCTGTAGGTGACCATTTAACACAGGATTTATTGTAGATAGGAGGCAATACTGACCTGCTCAGTGAGTCCAGACACACGCCTGTCAGGTTGTGTTTGCGGGCAATCTTTCCGAAGTGTATGATAGCCTGAGCGGAGGCGTGCACGCCCAACATTGAGTGGTTACTGTTTTGCTAAAATCATGAAAATAAAAAATATGTGAAAGGTGTAAAATTTGAACAGCGAAACCAACTGTCTACTAGTACCAGTAAGCAGATGGCTTAATTACACAGGTTCTCCTTACAAAGAAATGTGACCACAGGACCTGGTGAAAGCTCTGGTTTATGCAGGTGTCCACATTACACGGGTTCAATTCAAACAGAAATGTTACCGTGGAAACAAAGAGCTGTACATACATTTCCTATATCAATCACAAACTTTCCATATACATGTAGGACCTGTTTCTTACTTTCATTTTACACTGTTATGTAATGAAACACTTAATGTTAGTGATCAATTATACTCATTTTCTGTTAAAAGATACCAAAGTATGAACATTCCTGATAATATAGTGTTTTCTGTCAATGACAATCTCTAAGTCATACTCTTGTCTATGTGTCATTACTGCAACCCCAATCAAACACTTACTGGATCCTGCTGTGAGTGGTTGTCATAGTGATCAACTATAAACTGGTAGTGATGCTGTCTCCAGGTAAAGATGTCACTCCAGTGAGACAGATCATCGGATATCATTGGCAGACGATTTCTAAAAATAGAAATACAGAGTTTGCTAAATTGTAGTATTCAAGATATCTTTTCTCTTTAAGAAAGGAAAATTCTAAATTTAAAATCACACTGATCTATATCATCTAAAACATTGTGATTTGTCTAGGTGCAATACGTCTTTTGCTAAGCATTTTTCTAACAGTATACATCCTTTTATTATAATATCACCATACATTATTTGACCATGACTGCAACATTATATAACCTTGCACCCTACCTCCATGTTTTGACGATGGCTTTCATGTCGTGGAGACTGGAGCTGCGAGTGATGTTTGCGGGTTGGAGTCCTTGGTTTATCTGGGCGGCCTCCTGTAGCTCCATGATCTGCTGAGCAGCCTGTAAAACACATTACAATAAGTCAGTCAATCATTGAGCAGCGGCGTAAAATTCTGTATTTCAAGTACTAGCCTGCAGACACATTTTGAAAAATTCTTGCAGTCCAAAACATATTTCAAAAGTAAATATTGAAAATTTTCATAAGCCCAGGGCACTTATTCATGGTGTTCTCATGCTCAAGCATGTATTTCCTGCTCAAGCCTGATGTTTTGTTCTCGTTATAAATTTATTAAAACATCTTACGTTTTTAGGAAAAATGTGAAGAGGTTTAAAGCCGAATACTGTTTTCAATGTTTTCAGTTGACAGTTTGATCATTTTTATTGATTTAAACAAGTTGCAAGAAAATTGGTTTGAGCACAGAATCCATGCTTGAGCATGAGAACGGTTTCATGAATAAGGCCCCTGTTGTAAAATTCCTAAGTTCTGAGTGTCAGTCTAGTAGGATTCTATATTCATGTGAAAGTTCACTTAAACCTAAAACATACTAATTCCAGAGAAATTTGTCAAAAATGAAGGAAATAATGTTGTTCTGAAGAGTTCTTAGACAGGTGGATTGTATAGCCTGGGATGGGTATGGCTGTTCATGTTACCTGTAACAGGGGGACGTGGATGTGGGATACGATGCTGGGTAGACGTCGCCATTCCTTGATAGCCAGGTTACTAGACACCTCTACCAGTCTCTCAATCTGTGGACAAAACATCTATATAGTTGAGCCAGTCAAAACTCACAATTAGAACAAATTCAAATGTCATTTCAGTATGACATTAGGACTGTTATCCATTTTAAGAGTTGAAACAACTAGTGAATACATTTATACATGCACCAGTTCATATGATAGTGAAAATGTTTGCGAAGTTTTGATGAAATGCACCTTACATTGGAAGATTAGAAGACTTGATAAAGCTTTCGTTTGGCAAACCAAGGGCCATAACTCTTGAATGTCAAAGGAAACATCATAGTGTTTACACATGGACATGTCTATGTGATGGGCAAAACCTATATTAAGTTCTATTAAAACTTTAACAGTATTTAAGGAGTTGTCTAGACAACATTACGACAGCATAAATCATTTCATGAGGGGCTATAAGTCTTTGAAAGGGGTTGAAAATAACTTGATTCCTGTTTAATGCCTAATTCCAGAATGCCCCCTTAATTCTGTTACAGTGCTGTAAAGGAACACACCCAAATGATCTACTTTATGCACATCTTCCTCTCTATAAATCTGTAAGTAAGACTACGTTACCATGGTGACAGTGTTGAGGTGATGGTCATCAGGCTGACATATGGCGATGTAACCACGGTAAAGGTTCACCTTCCAGGCCATTTCTTTAGGACACGACAGCTCAACCTGGAATGTACGATGAGAGAATTTTATAGAGCACTACTGGACTACTTCTCTTGACTGTAACATGTATACCATATTGAATCAATCCAAGGAACTTATTTTTTCATTTTTTTTAATGAGTCTCACAATCTAGATGAACTAGGCCCCTTTTGCATATCCGGTTCAACTGGTTTGTCTGTTCTAAATGTAACATTTTCGTGTATTAATCCTGGCGACCTGCACATTTTTTATGCAGGCCTTACAAGGCTTTGTCAAGGCTCGCCTGAAAGCAGCATCAGATTACTAGGCCCAACCTTATTTCATAAACAAACAACTCTGGTCCAACCCATTCAATTTGATAAATGAACGTGGCCCTAGGTATCTACTCATGCTTACCTGTGCAAGGGCATCCTTCATGAGTGCCCAGTTAGGGACTCGCCAGGCACTCTCCAGAACCAGGTGGGGATTGGTGTTACCCTTGGCCCCTGCATACTCCTTCAGTAGGTCCCACTGGTTCAGCTCCTTAGAGCACCTGTCAAAAATGCAGGGGAGAAATATCAACAGGCATTCTTTTTTACTGGGTAACAAAATTAGTGAAGCATATTCAAGAGGGAAAATGCATGAGGAGAAATATCACCAATCCTTTTTGTCAATGATGGCAGACCTTCCACCCCATCAATAACGATATGAAAATTCCATTTATAAACTGTTATTAAAAATCAATCACTGAAAAGCATTACATGTAAAAATCATCTAAAAACATGTGAAACTCAATGTGTGATCTCGTGACTTGATTTAGCATACTACTGAATTCTGTATAAAACATCTGATGTTGAGGCATACAACATTATCTCCTGTGTGATGGATGTACAGACATGAATTAACATACAGTGGGATAAGGTAACACATAAATAAATACTCTAACCCTGCTTATCCAGCCACCACTAATCTGGCTGATTTACTATTCAGACAGTTTTTATAGGACATATTAGACTCCTATAAGCAATATGGTCCCAGTAGCTCAGCCATCTCACACCCTTCCCAGTTTTACCAGGAACAAACATGGCTGGTAAAGTACTTGGGGCGTTATGGGTCATTTCCGGCCTCAAAAAAAGTAAAAAAAATCAACTTAAATTTATTTACCAATTTCTGTTATAAACATCATATTTGTTAATTGGGGCTATTTTTTTGGTGCAGATTTTTTCCAATGCGCATGTGAAGATGCCCTACCATAGCAAATAAATTGCATTGCTATGCCGAAATAGCCAAAATATGGTGTTGTCGGACTGTTTAATGCAGAAATGAAAGCCTCTGCATGTGACAAACAAAAATTCCTTTCTACGTCTACGAATGAACACTGGGATGACAATGTTTAAGCATGTCAAATATTTATTTGTTTGTTGTATGTGGAGGCTTTAAAAACTAGAAAATGTCTTTAAGACATAAATGCCCCCGCTCATGGATGGGATGGGACGTGACGATAGCACATCTTTAACCAAATAGCGCACAGCAAACGATATTCACGCATTTCATTAGAAATTCCAGGTTTATGTCTCTCTTTGCAATGCCATATCTCCAAAACCAGTTGTCGAATGAATTTAAAATGTCATATTTGCGTACTTCCTTTATTCCAGATTACAAATTTGATAACTAAATCTAAATCCCAAATGAGGCCGGAAATAACCCTAAACGCCCCTAGTTCTTTGGCTGTGGACTACACTGTATACAGATGGCTAATACATAAACCTGTATTTCTTTATGTGGTTACTGAGAAGGAGGGGAAATAATGGACTCACCGTATCCAGCGCTCCTCCCACAAGCGATACTCGGGCAGGACTGATGGGGAGGCAGGGCCCGAGTTGTGATCAGAACGTGCTTTACTCATCGCCTACAAAAACAAATTTACATACAAGTAAGAATAGTCCACAGTCATGCAATGTGTCCTCACTTGTTAGCTTAGCTTCTATGGAATCTTCTTCAAACTAATCTCATTAAGAAACTAACAGTTAGTTTTCATTTATATAACAGAACATATAAGCAATACTTACCTGTTCGTAAGATGCCTGAGCTTGTTCAAAGAAGCCATGCTGTTCATAGGATAGAGCGATATTGGTCTCAGCAAACTTAGCCCGCTTCTGCCACAGGCCGGCACACATGTCCTCCTCCTTGAGCAGGGAGTACAGTTCACAGAGGGCATCCAGAGTCTCCTGTATCAAACAAATGAGGCCACAGGTAAAATGGAGTTTACAAAATAAAAATATATTTTGAAAACAATTATGCAGACTTTTTATAGGGGTCTGGTATTTTTTATAAATTATATTTGAAACTTTGTTGCAGGAGAGCTGTTTTCCGTATAAGATATATCTGTACATGACCTACAAGATTTCTACTTGGAGGAGCAATTTACCTGTTGTGGGGAAGTGACCGGTTCAAACTCGTACTCGCTGGCCAGCCTATTTTTCACTTGGACTGCTGGACCATTCTCAAATGCAATCTGTTCCAGTTGGAGACAGGCTCTGTGCCATAGATTGTGTGTTCGGCCAAGGTACTGCAACAATGAGTTCATAGAGTCAAATGTTTTCTCAAACAATTCTGCACATTTGACCAACTTTGCAGGGTTTTGTATGTTAATCTTATAAATACAGACTAATGAACAGGATGACCTTGTTCCTTTGTTAAAGGCAAATCCATAAGGGCATAACATCTAGGGAGCTAAATCAAACCTGTGGTTTCATGTAAAAACCACAGATCTTCTTCAGGATGAAATGAAACAGAGCTCGTTTAGAGACAAATATACATACTTTGAGAACATATGGACATAAATGTACCGAGGGTACACAGTGAGACAGACCTCCAGACCATGTATTAAGATTAGAGGGAGGGGAAGGGGTTAGGAATATCTACACTTACCTTGAGGACACATGGACGTATATGTACCTGAGATACACAGTGAGACAGATCTCCAGAACATGTATTAAGATTAGAGGGAGGGGAAGGGGGTTAGGAATGTCTACACTTACCTTGAGGACACATGGACGTATATGTACCGGGGGTACACAGTGAGACAGACCTCCAGAACATGTATTAAGATTAGAGGGAGGGGAAGGGGGTTGGGGATGTCTACACTCACCTTGAGGACATATGGACGTATATGTACCTGGAGTACACAGTGAGACAGACCTCCAGAACATGTATTAAGATTAGAGGGAGGGGAAGGGGGTTAGGAATAACTACACTTACCTTAAGGACACATGGACGTATATGTACCTGAGATACACAGTGAGACAGACCTCCAGAACATGTATTAAGATTAGAGGGAGCGGAAGGGGGTTAGGAATATCTACACTTACCTTGAGGACACAAGGAAGTATATGTACCGGGGGTACACAGTGAGACAGACCTCCAGAATATGTATTAAGATGAGAGGGAGGGGAAGGGGGTTAGGAATACCTACACTTACCTTGAGGACACATGGATGTATATGTACCTGGGGTACACAGTGAGATAGATCTCCAGAACATGTATTAAGATTAGAGGGAGGGGAAGGGTGTTAGGGATGTCTACACTCACTTTGAGGACACATGGATGTATATGTACCTGGGGTACACAGTGAGACAGACCTCCAGAACATGTATTAAGATAAGAGGGAGGGGAAGGGTGTTAGGAATACCTACACTTACCTTGAGGACACATGGACGTATATGTACCTGGGGTACACAGTGATACAGACCTCCAGAACATGTATTAAGAATAGTGGGAGTGGAAGGGGGTTAGGAATACCTACACTTACCTTGAGGACACATGGACATATGTGTACCTGGAGTACACAGTGAGACAGACCTCCAGAACATGTATTAAGATTAGAGGGAGGGGAAGGGGGTTAGGAATACCTACACTTACCTTAAGGACACATGGACGTATATGTACCGGGGGTACACAGTGAGACAGACCCTCCAGGAATGTGTGTATAGAGGAGGGATGACAATCCTTCTGTATGACATGACTCCCACTACACATGAACGGTATCAGCTCCCCGCCCAACATCTGAAACAGGCACCAAGTTTGTACTTTTTAGTTCTAAATAACAGTTAACAATTAACATTAGGTATCTTGATATGTGCCCAATTCGTTCAGGATAGATATTCTCCTGATTATAAAGTATAACTGTCAAAAAGTGAATTACCTGCTGTTGTTTGTCGGAGAGTATTTTCCAGATTCGTGGGAAAGCATCAACCCAGGAGGCATGGCCTAGGTCTGTGGAGGTGTGGCAGAGCTGGGACAGAGCGTTCAGGTATGACACCGTCTACAGGTAAAACAGTTAACAAGGTGAAGGTCATAGTGGAGACTCTCTGGTCAGAAGTCAGTTTAGTAATGTCAGCAATATGCATAAAACTTTCAGTAATTCAAGGGTTGTAATCAATAGATAAACTGTTTATCCTAGGTCTTACATGCATTTTGAGTGTACAATGAAAACATAAATGAAATTTACATGTGATTCACATAAAGTTGGAAAGCTATATCAACAATCTTGTAAATTAAAAGGCATTTAACCCAGAAAGTAGTATCATGTACATGTGTCTGCTGACTGGTTCTCAAGTATCTGAAAAATATTTGAAATATAGGGCTACCCAATTCAAAGATAAAATTGACACAGCTCTATCTAGTGACTACTGACCTTGACCTCTCGACAGCTCTCAAGAAACTTAGCCTGGCGTTGTAGTAATGTATTGATGTTTTGACGAGGGTCCTGGTTCTCCTTTTTGGGCGGTTCCTTTTGAATATTCTCGTCTGACGACACACCGCTCAACTCCATGTCTATCTCCTCCTGTTGTTAGAGAAAAATTAGGTCCTAATACTGACAAGAGTTATGTCTAATAAATATTGACTTCATGACATGTGAGAGAATTATTAAACTGCAATGTTATAGTGATTTGAAAGTAGAGCTGTAAAACTACTGACTTGCCATTATACCACACTCTCACAAAAAAAGGTCAGAAAAGTGGCATTAACAAAGATAAGAATTTGTAAAAAAAAATCCATACAAATATCCTGATTACAAAGATAAGCACATTCACACCACTTCTGAGACTGGCGACTATATCAGTCGACTCAAATGGAGTTTCATGAAATACTGATAAAAACTTTGGCAGGAGTTATCCAGACCAGATACAATCGATAGATAGACAACTTTTTTCCAGTAGACCATCCTCACCCTTCTCACGACCTAGCTTCAATGTATGGGAACAATTGAAGTCGTCCTGGATAAACTGTACTTAGTTATATTTAAACTGTTAAGGAAACATGTACAGAGCAAGATTAGAAACTGAGACCCTCATAACACTTATTCAATGACATATCAAAGCTATTCTAGACATCAAAAAGGTCAAACCCAAACGTTTCTTATACTACTTAAACAGAGTGTGGATTCATACTTCAGATACATGCATCTCTGAAAAACGGAATCATCCTAAATATGAAAGAAACAAATCTTTTTTAGAGTTACCTCCTCTTTGTTCGAGTCAACTGATTCCACATCCATTGGTTCTTCCTTCATCTTCATGATTGTCTGGAAGGCTGCACGGTCCAGGCTGTCTGCCAAATTCACAATGGAGCTTGCTGATGGTAATAGGTTTAAGGACGAGGAGCTCTGGATACTGTGGCCATTCATAGCCACCGACAGTAGTAACTAGAACGGAAAATCACCATTCACATTGTCTGCTACATATCAAACATTCGGCGATCAAAATCAACAGGAGAAACAGTTACTGAGGAAAACTATGAATTAAATTTACATTTATGCTTTACACAGTCATAAATATATCATGGATAAATATTTCGTAATTTCAAACAAAATTCAATTAAACAAATCTTGAAATGTTTCTAGTGAAATTCTTTTTAATTCAACGAATAACAATTTTTAGATACCATGGTTTGTGCTATTAACGGAATCAGTGAGCAATGTCAAGTGATAATAGCATTTCACAGATATGTAATTTTTGTCAGTTATAATTTAACATACAATACCTATCCCAGGAACCTAAGTCTAACAGGATAACTCAGTGGTTCTCTCACCTCCACACATTGTTTGATCCAGAAGTGAGTACCCATGGCCTCCCAGTTCTGTGTACAGGTGATATAGAGCAGACGGTCAAACATCCGTCGTGGGATGGAGTTCTCAAACACCTGCATAATACAAAATATTGTTACAAAATTGCATAAATTTGTCAGGAATACGTTAAAAAACTAACTGTTGTTGACTAAACTGTGAAAATGTTTTGAAATATCTTTTGAATCACCTCTGAATTATTGACTAATTTTAAACAATTTTCATGACTCTGGGCGTTATAGCCGAAAGCCAAAGAAGCTTAGCAAGGAAATTTTCAAAATATAATTTTTGAGAAATATATTTACATTTAAAAAAAAAAAAGTTCTTTGTATTGAAAATTTACTGGGCCCCTTATGCATATCCGGTTCAATCAGTTGAAACGGTTGAACCTAAAAGAAAACAACAGGCTCAGATCTGAACCGAGGCTGACCTCGGGTTTGGTATGTGTAAAACAAGGGGTCCAGACGTGGCTCAGACCCAAACTAAAATGCAGACTGTTGCTTGTTTGCGTTACTTCTTTATATAAAACAATGTCAATCCACATGTATATTATAAGATATGTTATAGAATTTAGTGGATGCATGAAAGAAAGACATATGATTTTTGATATATTGTTATTTATTTTCAGAAACTGCATTTATTTTAGCTCTGCATAAAGTTCAGTCCAAGTGCGTTCATTTATCGTGGAATCTTTCTGCCCCACCTGAACCGTTTCAACTGGCATACGCAAATGCGACCCTGCTTCCAAACTTTGCATTATATTATTGTCAAGCTAGCCAGCCATTGAACAACTGGGCCATGAATTATAAACTTGTTTACCTCGACAAACTTGTGTCTGATGGTGGGCTGATTACAGCGTAGTCCACCCAGAAAGGCAGACTCTAGTTTGGATGTTAGCTCCGTTCCACTGAGGCTTTCATCGCGGTAGATATAGTTGACTAGTTCAAGGAATTGTGCATTGAGTTCTTGTTCATCAGGGAAGCGTTTCTCCACATGCTGCATGAGTTTTACCAGTAGGATGGCTTTCTCTCTGATACTTGGTGACTGGTTGATAGCAATGGGAGTCTAAAGGAATACAGAATACAGTTAGTAACATTCCATTTTAGTTCATTTACCACATGTTTTAATCGTCAATATCTTGTTGCTATGTTGTAATTATTCTGATAGTTCATGTGTTGAAAGGTCAGTTTTGTGATATTTCGTAGATTTGAGTACATCACAATGAAACAGAGACATCCTAAAGTGTGCTGACTACTGCTGTGTAACTGACCACTGCTGTGTAACAACTGACCGCCGCTGTGTAACAGCTGACCGCCGCTGTGTAACAGCTGACCGCCGCTGTGTAACAGCTGACCGCCGCTGTGTAACAGGGTACCATCAGTACTACTGGTAGTAGGTGTGTAGGTGAAGTAGGTGCAGAGAGGTACCTGTGGTACCAATTGTTGACTCCTGTCATCAGTATACCGAGAGGTACCTGTGGTACCAATTGTTGACTCCTGTCATCAGTATACAGAGAGGTACCTAAGGTACAAATTGTTGACTCCTGTCATCAGTATACAGAGAGGTACCTGTGGTACCAATTGTTGACTCCTGTCATCAGTATACAGAGAGGTACCTGTGATACCAATTGTTCCCTGTCTTGATTTCGACCACTGACTTCTCATTTTCTCACCTTGGTTTTTCCCTTTGACCTCTAATTTCCATACCTTGATTTTGCCCTTTGACCTCTAATTTCCATACCTTGGTTTTGCCCTTTGACCTCTAATTTCCATACCTTGGTTTTGCACTTTGACCTCTTAACTTTCACACCTTTGTTTTGCCCTTTGACCTCTTATTTCCATATTTTGGTCCTTTGACCTCTTAATTTTGCTCTTTGACCTATGATTTCAATACCTTAGTTTTGACCCAGTCCTCCACCATCTTTGTAATGGCTTTCATCACTTTGGCGTCGGTGGTCTTCTCGATGAGTCCAACAAGGATTTGTCCAATGAAGCTCTTTCTCATCTCCAGACTCATGACTCCAACCCTGTTCTTCACCAGGTCCAGACTCAGTATCATTAGCTCACTCGCAACTGTCAACAGAGAAACCAAGAAACCATTAGCACTAATACAAGTTCAGCATTATTAGCTCACTCACCTGTATAACCAAGAAACCATTAATATTTGATACAAGTACATTACAGTCGGCTCATTCCAAACTGTAAACCATTAACATTAGATAGAGGTCCATTATTAGCTCACTCGTAATTGTAACCAGTAAACCATTAACATTACCAGTATATACAACTTCATTATAATCAGGTTATTCTAAACTTTTATCGATGGATAAGTTCTACCCACTGTAAACCATTTTCATTAGATACAAGTTCATTGACATCAGCTCACTCCTAAAAATAAACCATTACTATTATATACAAGTTCATTATTATCAGCTCACTCCTAACTATAAACCATTAACATTAGATACAAGTTCATTATTATCAGCTCAATCCTAACTATAAATAATTAACATTAGATTGAAGTTCATTATTATCAGCTTACTCCTAACTATAAATCATTAACATTAGATACAGGTCAATTATTATCAGCTCACTCCTAACTATAAATCATTAACATTAGACACATGTCAATTATTATTAGCTCACTCCTAACTATAAACCATTAACATTAGATAAAAGTTCATTATTATCAGCTTAATCCTAACTATAAATAATTAACATTAGTTTGAAGTTCATTATTATTAGCTCACTCCTGACTATAAACCATCAACATTAGATAAAAGATCATTATTATCAGCTCACTCCTAACTATAAATCATCAACATTAGATACAACTTCATTATTATCAGCTAACTATAAACCATTAACATTAGATTGAAGTTCATTATTATTAGCACACTCCTGACTATAAACCATCAACATTAGATAAAAGTTCATTATCATCAGCTCCCTCCTAACTATAAATCATTAACATTAGATACAAGTTCATTATTATCAGCTCAATCCTAACTATAAATAATTAACATTAGATTGAAGTTCATTATTATTAGCTCACTCCTGACTATAAACCATCAACATTAGATAAAAGTTCATTATTATCAGCTCACTCCTAACTATAAACCATCAACATTAGATACAGGTTAATTATTATCAGCTCACTCCTAACTATAAATCATCAACATTAGATACAAGTTCATTATTATCAGCTAACTATAAACCATTAACATTAGATTGAAGTTCATTATTATCAGCTCACTCCTAACTATAAATCATTAACATTAGATACAACTTTTATAATAAGCAGCCTATTGCCAACTGTAACCAGTAAACATGGTTATGTCTCTACCACTCAACCTATTGGAAGGAAAGAGTTTTGAATTAACTAATCAAACATCAAAGTATTGGAAGACTGAAATTGTAAATATATATCATAAATCAAAATGGAAAGTAAATCAACGTCTGAAAATGTTTGCATCGCATCTATTTTGAAAATAATGTATACATTTCACTGGGCAAAAGCATAAATGACAATTTGCTGGATTCTGTTTACCTGGACTAGACTCGGGGGAGGTGGGGACCAGGTGTTCCCGCGCCATCTTGTGTAGAACCTTCATGAATGTTGTGATGAGTCGGTCAATGTAACAGTGATTGTGCATACAGGCAGCCTTTAGGATCATCAGTGTGCTGAACAGCTGGGACGGGGAGCCAGACGACGCCCTAACAAACACATGTCAGTAAATAACAGGAGGCTAGTCGACGCCCTAACAAACACATGTCAACCTCATTTAATGTATATAATGGTAAGGCATCTGGCTTCCTGATAGATAGTTATTAACCTCATTCAGAATAAAAGGAAAATACAAATTCTAAAAACGAAGTTTCACTTTTGGGAAAACCTAGTAAGTTCAATTGAGTATAGTCAATAGAAGTTATTATCATCATTTTTAGTAACTAATTTAAACTTCTACTTCCTTTTTAAAGATCTTATAATTGTTAAATGAATGAAAAGTGAATTAATACACAGTTATATATCAATAGAATATCAATATTTCTGCAATATCTTTTTCACTACAACAACAAAATAATGTCCATTTAATATTGTGGGAGAAACAAATATCCAACCAATGATAATCAAGTATGATTTACTATCTATTCCTCAGATATATACCATAATCAATCCTCTAGTTCACTGATCTTCCTCTATTTACACTGGACAGATGTGTAACCTATATTTCTTAATTGACAGAAATGTGTGACCTGCCTTTCTTGATTTACATATATGTGGCCTACTTTTTATAAGGGAAAGATGTGTGACCTACTTTTCATAATTGGTGAGTCCCTCGTACACAACCTTGCTGACACAGGCGTACAGACATTCAAGCTCCTCGTACTTGGAGGCAACATTGGAGGTGACGGGCTCCGTGGGGAAGAAGCTCATGAGTCGAGACAGAAGACTGTGTACCCCGCGGATAACTTTGGTGTTAGGACATGTCATACAGGCAGCTATCCCGCGCTGGAGTGGCTTAAAGCTAGTGAGTATTGTCTCCTTCTTCTGTAAACAAAACAGATGGAGAGTCTTACACAAAGAGTCTAAAAGTAGAGCTGTAAGAGCAAAGACACTTCAGCCAGCAGTCTTAACTGATTTCTGTAATTTATCAAAAGAAATATCATAAAAAAGTATGCCTTGCCTCAATTACACATTCCCTTTCCTCATTCAAGGACAAAATCTGCTTTTGTTCACATCCCATAATGGATTTTAATGAAAAAAAACTGGTGAAGGTAAAAATAAATAAAACTGATATTGTGGAATTGTGGACGAACCCTTTTCATATATAAATTGGAAATTATTCTGATGAAGAAGTTATATTTCTTTGCAATCACATACCAGTATGGTGAGCAGGAAGCTGAGCAGCTCCAGGGCGGTACAGATGTTGTTAAAGTTAGGCAGAGGATTTTCTACTGTCGTCAGTAACTTGTCAAACCAGACAAGTTTCAGTTCTGTGTTTGGCCAGATATCAGGTCGCAGCGCCATCTTCAGGAGACCCACACATCGACGAGACAAAATTTCGCCTGGAGATCCTGGTGTTTCGTTTACCTAAGGACAGAGAAATGAAATAGCAAATGAATATTTGATAATAAAATGCTCTGGAGTCCTGGAGGAATTATTTCAATGATTGATGTCAGGGGTCAAACATAAGGTCACACTGAACTACTTTTAGTACACAACAGTCCGAGGCTGGTTATACTCAATAACCCTCCGACACTGCTGTTTGGGTAATACTTTACGACATCATGGCTGTTGGGTATACTCTCAATATATCTAGGATAAAAGCTAACTAGCCAACTAGCTACTTCCCTAAAAATAAAGTTTAAAATCAGAGTATACAGAAGAAATAAAGATTTTCAATCAATTATCAACTTATATCGATACCACAAGACATTTCAGTTTATAAAATCACTGACAACTGAAACTTTACCTGACATGCTATCCGCAGTAAGAAATTCACAACAGCATCACAGTAATTCTTCTCTATGGGCTTGGTAAGGTCAGACTGACTTCGAGTACTCTGTAAAACCAAAATATCTTACTCTTTTACATGTTACAATTACGTCACTTCACATAAACAGCAAAGAAATTCCATTATAACAATCAAACGTATCAGTGTTTTTTCTGTCAATTACTTCGCTTTTATGCCCCCTAAAGACAAAATAACCCTTTAAAATGACGTATTTTGAGTTGTTCTTTCAGATGAAATCACTAGATATCTTACAATATAAATTTAAGGTTTCCAAATCAGGATTCTCCCTCCTAAATCACCAAAGTCTTGAGACACTACATCAGACAAGCTCTGAGGTTACTCACCGCTCCAGAGGAGTGACGTGATCGCTTGGCTTCCTGAGGGGAGTCTACAGACGTTGACCGCTTTACCGGGAGGTTTTGAGTCAGGGCCTGGCTCAGCTCCTGACTGGCTGGCTCTACAAACGAGGGGTCCTGGTCATCCTTGATTCGCTGCATCTCCCACTTAATGACTACCTCTGCTAAGTCCACTGCCAGCTTACGGTGTTCAATAGAGGCCTGGGATTATAGGTAAACACACAGCTGGTCAACCACAGAGGTCAGAGGTCAAACAACAGGTCAACCAAACACAAGTCGATACAAAATCTGTGTTGGGTCTACCGACAATCTTGTCATGTTGAACACATTATTAAAGTAATGATTAAATCCAAGGAATTACTAGGTAAACACTACTTTTCTGTTATGTACCTTGATGCACCAGTGACCTTTGACCCCTACTATCTCCTTGAAATTGGCATTTATCTCGCCCGACTATTACATCCAGAAATATACATAGACATAAACTAAACTGACATGAAGTTAACATCTGTGTTTCAGAAACTTATGTCAAGGTAAACACCAAAAAAAAAAAGAAGTCATCTTTGACATTTCATTTGTGAAATTGACCGTACAGAGATGACCATGACACTTGAGGTGAAGCCGAGCTTGTGTAGAGAGTTGACCATATGTTACTATGGTGATAGGATCATACTCACACCTGAAGTGAAGCCAAGCTTGTGTAGAGAATTGACCATGTGTTACTATGGTGATAGGATCATACTCACACTTGAATTGAAGCCAAGCTTTTGTAGAGAGTTGACCATGTGTTACTATGGTGATAGGATCATACTCACACTTGAAGTGAAGCCGAGCTTGTGTAGAGAGTTGACCATGTGTGGGATCAGGTGATGTCGGACTGGGTAGTACACCTTGTAATGACGCACCACAAGTTGCCTACAAAGAAATAAATCTTCCCCATCACCCTTCAATACATGCACATACATAGAAATAAGGGTCGCATCAAATCCTACTGATCAACCCACCGCGTTCACTGGACAGTCACTGCATACATACTCGGAAAATGGAGCTTAACAAAAGGAACAAGGAGTTCTTTAAATTACAACAGCACTACTGTGTAAAATAACCCCATTGTACTACACTCATAGTGCAGCATAACCCCAAGAATTTTAAACCAGAGTCTAAGTAATACCCTCAGATCAATATTTACAAGATCATATTGATATATACACAAAAAAAATATTGATATATAGATACAAATAAAATATTGATTGATATTTAGGAAATATGTGTTTCTTGATATATTTTTTCTTTTTCTGATTTATACAATTTTTATCCAATAAAATAATCTTACAGCACAAAATGAAGGCACAGCTCAAACAAAGAAAAAAAACAGATTACACAGTATTATACATACAGTATGTGTACAAGCTGTGCCACAGTGTGTCCCTCCTCCACAATTATCTTTTTAGTCCAGTGGGTCAACATCCCCTGTCAAATACAACATATAACCAACCATCAAACAATTCTGCTACATTTTACAGCATTAGACACAACCCATCAACTGACCAACCCCTTATTCAGGCAACTGACCACCATCATCATACAAATTATTTCTAGATAGTCTGAGACAATGTGTATATTGTAATGACCATCACATAAAATACACGAAATGAATGTTGCATGTAGTCACAATCATAACTTTCCTAAACCTCTCCAATCTGCATTGTTTTTTTAATCAGACAACAGATAAAAAAACAAGAAATTATCCCAAAATATAATGTGAGGATGTAACATAAGTTCTTTTCTTACACATTTTAAGTCATCATCTAAAAACTGTATCCCTTTACAGGAGAGAACTTCAACAGACCTGTTGTTCGATCATTTTGATTATAATAACCTGTAATATCATTTGTTAAACTGAAATTCTGTATCTACCAGAGTACTTTTTCCTGATTGGAGAAAATCTTTATGTTCCGTGTTCTTACTGTTTATTTCTCTGTTCACATACTAAGTGTAGCATCCTGCAAGATTTACAACCTTCCAAAATTCCATAAACAGAACTTCTCACAACCTCATATAAAGCTACTTTTTTTTTACAAAATATTCATCCAGTTGACGTTTAATAAGACACATACGTTTCCGTCCTCCATGCGTCCAGGCATGGCAGGAGTGAGTATCTCGAGAGCCTGCCTGACGACCGTGCGCGCCTCCACAGCGTGTGCCTTCAGCAGGCTGTGGAAAACCTGCAGGACAATCCGCTTGTGGATGGCAAATTTAGCAATGATGTGTGATAGTAGCAGGTGGCCATGGTATTTTGTTGCCGGGTCCACACAGTTTTTAGACAACAGGCAGGGCCAGGCAAAGGTCATCAGCCGTCGCAGTTTGTTACCTTGCTTCCTGTAACAAGTTCAGTACTTACTACATTGAACATAGACAGAACAGTAACATAAGGATAGAAAAACCGTAACAATCTACATAATGTCTTTCTATTGGTGAGAAATTGTAAATGCTTTTTAATTATCCAGTTATTTTCTTACTTTCTATCAATTAAACAATAACTTCAAATAACAAACAGAAGCGAAAGGTTACAAATGAAACCAAACTTTCTTTCTTACAAGGCAGATATTAAGTTTGTACATGAATACATAAAAACAATAATGTCATCATGGTCTCTTTATCTGACCAATGCTATATATTACAATCGTGTTAAGAAAGGAATAGGAAAGTAGGGTTCAAAACAGTTCATAACAGGTTCAACTGAGTTAATCCAGCTACCTTTATTCCAACTAAGGTGGCTGCATTATGAAATGGCTAGTAATTGGGACAATTTTTAATAGAAGAGCAGAAACCTGTCCTCTTAACCACTAGTGAGTGGATCACCACATTAGTGGTGGCTAGATAAGCACTAGGGAGTGGATCACCACATTAGTGGTGGCTAGATAAAGCACTAGTGAGTGGATCATCACATTAGTGGTGGCTAAATAAGCACTAGTGAGTGGATCACCACACTAGTGGTGGCTAGATAAGCACTAGTGAGTGGATCACCGCATTAGTGGTGGCTAGATAAGCACTAGTGAGGGGATCACCACATTAGTGGTGGCTAGATAAGCACTGGTGAGTGGATCATCACATTAGTGGTGGCTAAATAAGCACTAGTGAGTGGATCACCACACTAGTGGTGGCTAGATAAGCACTAGTGAGTGGATCATCACATTAGTGGTGGCTAAATAAGCACTAGTGAGTGGATCACCACATTAGTGGCGGCTAGATAAGCACTAGTGAGTGGATCACCACATTAGCGGTGGCTAGATAAGCACTAGTGAGTGGATCACCACATTAGCGGTGGCTAGATAAGCACTAGTGAGTGGATCACCGCATTAGTGGTGGCTAGATAAGCACTAGTGAGGGGATCACCACATTAGTGGGGGCTAGATAAGCACTAGTGAGTGGATCACCACATTAGAGGTGGCTAGATAAGCACTAGTGAGTGGATCACCGCATTAGTGGTGGCTAGATAAGCACTAGTGAGGGGATCACCACATTAGTGGGGGCTAGATAAGCACTAGTGAGTGGATCACCACATTCGTGGTGGCTAGATAAGCACTAGTGAGTGGATCATCACATTAGTGGTGGCTAGATAAAGCACTAGTGAGTGGATCATCACATTAGTGGTGGCTAGATAAGCACTAGTGAGTGGATCACCACATTAGTGGTGGCTATATGAACACAGCTCCACTGTTTAACTGATGTTTATGTGATCAATGTGCATTACTGTGTGCTTCATAGAGCCACCCGGTCTAACGTTTCCTATTACAAAACCGATCATGGCGGACTCGTACTTGTTAGCAGCATCATGTATGTGAGACGACGCCTGTTCCACCAGCAGTGATGACAGCTGCAGCAGAAGAATCCTCACAGCATCAGACGTCCCAAATGGGTTGTCAGGGTCGATGATTTTGTTGATGAAAACACTAATGATGTTTTCCATGTTGTCCTGATCTGGTGCTGGGGGGCCACCAATCAACTTCTCACCATCCCCACCCTCAAACACCTGGTGGAAACAGGGGATGAGGATGTGCTGCAGGATCTGTGAAACAGAACATTTACTTCATCAGTGATCATATAGGGCAGGGCTTACATAATCAGTATACAAAAGGGGGTGGGCAACACAATCAGTATAAAAAGGGGCCAGAATTATATAATCACTATATAAAGAGGGAGCAGGGATAAAGGGTCTTACTTATCAGTCTATGGGGGAGATGGAACTTAAATTCATAAACAATATACAAAAAAGTAGTGCTCACATAATAAGTAAACAAAGGGCGGAATTTAAATCATCAGTAAACAAAGGGATGACTTACATAATCAGTAAACAAAGGGACAGGACTTACATAATCAGTAAACAAAGGGGCGTGACTTACATAATCAGTAAACAAAGGGACGGGACTTACATAATCAGTAAACAAAGGGGCGTGACTTACATAATCAGTAAACAAAGGGACGGGACTTACATAATCAGTAAACAAAGGGGTGTGACTTACATAATCAGTAAACAAAGGGGCGTAACTTACATAATCAGTAAACAAAGGGGCGTAACTTACATAATCAGTAAACAAAGGGACGGGACTTACATAATCAGTAAACAAAGGGGTGTGACTTACATAATCAGTAAACAAAGGGGCGTAACTTACATAATCAGTAAACAAAGGGGCGTAACTTACATAATCAGTAAACAAAGGGACGGGACTTACATAATCAGTAAACAAAGGGGTGTGACTTACATAATCAGTAAACAAAGGGGCGTAACTTACATAATCAGTAAACAAAAGGGCGTAACTTACATAATCAGTAAACAAAGGGACGGGACTTACATAATCAGTAAACAAAGGGACGTGACTTACATAATCAGTAAACAAAGAGGAGTGACTTACATAATCAGTAAAAAATGGGCTGGGCTTAAATCATCAGCATAAAAAGGGGCGTGACTTAAATCGGGGCAGGACTTTATAATCAGTATAAAAAAGGGCGGAACTTAAATCATCAGTTTATAATGGGTTCAGGACTTACATCATCGTATAGAAAGAGTGTAGGATTTCTATAATCACTTAACAAAGAGGGCTTTCAAGATCAGCGATGCAAACAGGACAGGGCTTACACAATCCGTATGAAAAATTGTAAGAACTTACATCATTTGTACGAAAATTCACCTGAGTCTTGAGTGAACATAGAACTTCATAGGTATATGACCTTTAACCTCAGTAAAAGGTTCTGATAATCAGTACAGACCTTTGCCTTGATTTCCTGTGTCCATTTGGTATCATGGAAAATGTCAACAAACTTGAAAAAGGCACTCCTCTTCCACTCGATGGAGTAAGTCTGAAAACATTCAATAAAAGAAGTAAATAATGAGAACCTTGAATCCAAAAACTCTAGACACTGTGGAAACTAATAAAACTTGTGATAAATACCAGCTAGTGGTAGAGACTTACCGCTGCCACAGTGTTATCCAGGAAATCCTTGACAAACTGAAACTGGACAACACATCGGTTGGTAAAACACCGTAGGATGTGAAACAGTAGCTCATTCTCGTTGGTGTGAAACCTGTAATGATACCAATAGTTTTTATCAATCAACTAGATATTATAAACTGGAACACCTGGTTGTGCTGTCACTATTTTTCCAGCAAATCTTTGGCTTTATATGGAGAGATATGAGACTGTGACTTATCGGAAGTAGTTGAGGAGACACTTGACTAGGAGGGCTGATGAGACGGTGACTTACCAGAAGTAGTTGAGGGAACACTTGACTAGGAGGGCTGATGAGACGGTGACTTACCGGAAGTAGTTGAGGAAACACTTGACTAGGAGGGCTGATGAGACAGTGACTTACCTGAAGTAGTTGAGGAAACACTTGACTAGGAGGGCTGATGAGACGGTGACTTACCGGAAGTAGTTGAGTAAACACTTGACTAGGAGGGCTGATGAGACAGTGACTTACCGGAAGTAGTTGAGGAGGCACTTGACTAGGAGGGCTGATGAGACTGTGACTTACCTGAAGTAGTTGAGGAAGCATTTGACTAGGAGGGCTGATGAGACTGTGACTTACCTGAAGTAGTTGAGACAACACTTGACAAGGAGGGCTAATGAGACTGTGACTTACCTGAAGTAGTTGAGGTTACACTTGACAAGGAGGGCTGATGAGACAGTGACTTACTGGAAGTAGTTAAGGAAACACTTGACAAGGAGGGCTGATGAGACGGTGACTTACCGGAAGTAGTTGAGGAAACACTTGACTAGGAGGGCTGATGAGACAGTGACTTACCAGAAGTAGTTGAGGAGACATTTGACAAGGAGGGCTGATGAGACTGTGACTTACCTGAAGTAGTTGAGGAAACACTTGACAAGGAGGGCTAATGAGACTGTGACTTTCCTGAAGTAGTTGAGGAAACACTTCACTAGGAGGGCTGATGAGACGGTGACTTACCTGAAGTAGTTGTCAGAGGAGACACTTGACAAGGAGGGCTGATGAGACGGTGACTTACCTGAAGTAGTTGAGGAGACACTTGACAAGGAGAGCGGGCTCCTTCCAGTGTACCATCTCCACAGCCTCCAGTTTGTTATGCCTTTCCTGAAATGCCTCAGACTTCCACAGCTGTAGTAGACTGGTCACCTGATCAACACACAATAGCAATCACTCAATTTTATCATCTCAAGTATAAACAGAAAAGACCTAGCATGCGCCTGAATGGTCATTTGTATGGATTGAAATTTCATATTCGTGTAAATCGCTATTAATTTTCTCCTTATTTTTGATGCCTCACAGGTAAAAGTAGAAAAAGGGGGAACAATGTCTTCTTCACATTTTATCATCAAAATGCATTTGTAGATTTTATAATTATGAGTTAAAATATCCTGTAAGGATTCAGAATCAGAATTTCAAACACTGCAATTATGCAGATAGGCTAGTCACCACAGCAGACATACTCACAATTACAGGATGTAACGCTAGCCACTGCTCCTCATGTCTCACAAGGAGGCTAATGAGTTTGATGATCTGAAACTGCAACTCAACGTTGGGCCCCGGGGTTGGAGAAGGGGCGGGGGAAGACACTGACACGTCAGTAGTGGTGGGCGTTGCCCCCTAAATAAACATAACTCAAATGATACTTCTGGTCAAAGAAATTTAGTGTCATATAATTAACATATCAGACTTCCAGGCAAATAAATAAGAAAGTACCTTAATTTGATTTTACCTTTTATAAAGTACCTAGTTGAAACTGTGTGCTATATTACATGGTATTCAAAATAAGAAAAGCATTCAGAAATGTTTTAGCTGATATCAGCTTTTACCTGGGCAATGGAGAAAATGTTCATCAGACGGGTGGCATTATTTTTGAGAACTTCTCGGAACTGTTTGCCATTCTTGTGGGCGATCACAAACTACAAGATGAAGGAAGAAAAAACAGATAGTAAAGTTTTTTATTCAATGTTTCATAACAAAAGGCAAATGAACCATTTCATTTAGAACAAGATTTATTAACCATTACTGATAAGACATCAATTTAGCTTTATCACACACCTTTATATACTACAGCTGTTGTAAATATATGCCAGGAATAACATTTTCAGTTCACAGACCTTTACATACTACAGCTGATGTAAATATATGCCAGGAATAACATTCTCAGTTCACAGACCTTTACATACTACAGCTGATGTAAATATATGCCAGGAATAACATTCTCAGTTCACACACCTTTATATACTACAGCTGTTGTAAATATATGCCAGGAATAATATTCTCAGTTCACAGACCTTTACATATTACAGCTGTTGTAAATATATGCCAGGAATAACATTCTCAGTTCACAGACCTTTACATACTACAGCTGTTATAAATATATGCCAGGAATAACATTCTCAGTTCATAGACCTTTACATACTACAGCTGTTGTAAATATATGCCAGGACTAACATTCTCAGTTCACAGACCTTTACATACTACAGCTGTTATAAATATATGCCAGGAATAACATTCTCAGTTCACAGACCTTTATATACTACAGCTGTTGTAAATATATGCCAGGAATAACATTCTCAGAATGTAACATTCCTGGAGAATATGAATATCCTAACATTGCAAACACAACAATTGTTCATTGTGAAAGTTAGCTGATTACACAACGGAGTGTAAACTTACATGGAAGAGCCTTGTCCATTGTTGATCACCCAGGCGTGTCTCGTTGAGAAATAAATCCACTGTGACCTCTGGGTACCGCTTCAGGAAGTTGATTAAAGGGTCACGGAATGGACTGCCAGCCTACAGACCAAAAACAATATTAGACCTGACATTTGGACTGTAGAATGTTTACTATACAGAATGAAGGTCCCAGTTTGAGGGGACATAAAAAAATTAAAAAAACGCATTAACTGGCATCCTGTTGAGACCAACCATAATTTCTTATTAACTTGATATGCATGAATCTATACCATTTTAAAATTAATAGTTTCATAAATGTCTCCAAACATGATAAGAATTGTAGCTCGCCAAATGCGTTATAGAATGGGTCAAATATTTGAAATCTCGTTGAGTGAAATGATCATTAGCCATATTTCTTACCTCAAGAAAGAGAGTTTTCTCCCCTAGTAAAGTAATCTGTATGAGGGGCTCGATGAGTTTGTTGCTAGCAGCAGGAATCATGTGGAAAATATCAATGATGGAAGCACAGGTCTTCAACTCCTGGTAACAAGGTAAAATAATAAAATCAAAATTGTTAAATAATTAAAAAAAAAACTGTTTCAATGAAGGGGTATTAAAAAAACAAAATTGATCCTCAAAATAATCCAAAGCTGACTTTTGATACAATCAATCTCTAAACAGAATCTGACCTTTGACTCCAATATAATAGATATATGAGGCTAGGAATACTTTACCTGTGGGATCACTTGACCATTAGATTTATTCTGTGGTGGTTTCTGGCTTGTGGCTGCAACATCCAGCCATTTCTTCAAGTGTTTCTGATGGTTAATGAAACAATACAATATTGATGATGAGTTTTCCACTTCAAAAATAACCAATAAGCATGTCAAAAATGAGCCTACTCCGTATCTATCTCAAAGTTTAAATATTGCAATCATTTAACCTAAGTATTAATCATTTATCAACAATTCACAAAGCATTCAATTTTTAACTGCCACTACTAGAGGTATGAGACATACTTACCAGTAGCTGTTCACAGAATTTCTCGTTAAAGATGTTGGGGAAGAGTTGTGTGATGTACGACAGTCGCTGAATCACGTTGCTGTTCAGGCTACTGTGGTCGCTCAGTGTCGACAATAATGGCCGCATCTTCTTGTAAACAATTTCAATCTCTATCTGACATCCTGAGATAAACTGAAACCATCAAACATCTAATTGTTAATACTGTAGCTTAAAGAGGAATACATTCAGACATTCAAGATTTGACAAATGATCAACTTTGGTGATCCTCGTGATCCTCTCTTCTTAATACACGAGATTCTCTACTGTTGCTGATTGACCATGAAGTCTAGAGCGTTTGATTGCGATTGAACTGGTGTAACTTGAGCAGGGCCTCTAAACAGGATCTTTAAATTATTTGTAGATATTGTTTATTTTGCAGGTGAAATAATTGATTATCCATGTCTGTATGTGAAATAAATTAAAACAGATTATTGGTTGAGAGATGTTCTTTGAAAAGCCACCATAGTTCTTTAAGAGAAGAAATACAAGATTTATTGATTTTTTCTTCCAATCTTAGGCTTATTAAGATATATTTTGGGATATTTGAACCTGCATTAGACACCATCTCTTTATTACAACTTGTTCAACAATTCCTTCAGTGGTCTATACACATAAAACTCCCTCTACATGTGACCTTGTTTTATATTTCTCCCTTGAGTAGCCTTATAGGTAGGTTTTACTCTATTATAATAACTTTACCGCATACTTTTAGGTTTGTATCAAGCTCACATTCAGACTAATAACTCTTCTTGTAGTATTTTACTCTTACCCTTTGTAACATTTTCTTACCTTCTTCATGCAGTCGAAGGCAACCCTCTGTAGTTCAGCACTGTTACTATTAAGAGCCTTATCCAGCACTGAGAACAGCTTCTCTCTCTGGTTCTGTATGTAGTGACATGCTGCCAGGGCACCTGTTGCAGCAAAAGGAAATCAACATATATACACACTCACAGGTAACCATGATTATCTCTTATTTTGTTGTCTCGCAGAAAGGTGTACAATTACACAATCTCAGAACACTGAAGCAAATATAAAAACTTTCAAGGACAACATTGACTGTTTTAAAATGAACACAATTTTCCACTTACGCAGCGCACTCTTGCGGAGAGGGACTAGATCAGTGACCGACTTGTAACAGGGCAGTTTCTGTAGAGCAGCGTCCTCAGCCTCACACAGACTCAGCAGCTCGTTAAAGAAGACGTTGTGTTCTATGACAGCGAGGTCGATGGTGAAAAGGCGTGGCCCCAGAGTTGTGCAGAAAGTGTTACCATCCTAAGAAAATAACAGGTTCAGGTCCATTATAATTTAAATTGCTAAGCTTCTTCAGAGATACCCTCCTCAGGATATAAGATTTTCTAAAAGTCTTACAATTCATCACAGCATATGGGATATGATGGAATATGATGAGTCTGGAGTTTGCCTTTCATGAGCCCTGCGTGTAAGGGGGATGATGACATTTACTCACATGAGCCCTTTCTGAGCATTTGTAGGTGGGGAACTTATTTACAATGAGCCCTCTCTGACTGTTCAATGGCTGGTGATGTTTACATACCATGGGTCTTATCTGAGCATTGATGGGCTGGTGTCGCTTACTTACCATGAGCCCTATCTGAGCGTTAGCGGGTTGTGTTGTTAACTTACCATGAGTCCTATTTGAGCGTTGGAGAGTTGGTAATATTTACTTACCATGAACCCTATCTGAGCGTTAGCGGGTTGGTGGCGTCAACTTACCATGAGCCCTATTTGAGCGTTAGCGGGTTGGTGGCGTAACAGGTGTTTTTTAGGCGGTATCATGTCTTGTAACACCTGTTTCTGGGGCTCCATTATCTCAGTCACAGTCTTTTTGGTGGTCTTGGCAAGGACCTCCAGGGAATGCATCGCCTGACAAATATTCATCACAAATATTAACAAGGGGAGATATCTAATTAGGCATGTTTGGTACTAGTTGTACAACCTTCTTTTCTCATGGTTACTGGTCAGGGTTTCCAAAATAGTCTTAACCAATCTTGATTAAATTTTTATTTAATTTTAGTAGTCTCCTCAAATGTTTCATATCTAGTTTTAAGCACTCCACTCAATGTTTCAAATTACAAGGGATAATTCTCTAATCATATAAAATAAATTAATGATTCACTATTTCATTTAGTAGTTGAGAAAATCTAGCTTTTAAACCAAATTATTATCTTTACAACAGAAAACATTCTCAAAGTTTAGAACTGTTGTGAAACTGGGGCCTGGCTGTTACTTAACATTGGAAAAATTCTGAACTTCAGTTTATCCATAGGAAGGCATTAATGGAGTCAAGTTTCTGTAACTACTGTTATACACTTAATGGAAAACTAAAGGAATTTCGTTAATTTAAGAATGTTCCTTAAACTGGGGTCTGATAGCTAGCTTTAATACAGTTATGGACTAGACAAGAAGTTGATTCAGAAATTTGAAAATTTTGTAAACTCTCTGTGGGCGACATAATAAAATTAATATTAAATCAAATTACCTGCTCCCTAACTGTGGTATTGGGGGATGTGATCTGCCGCACCAGCTCGTGTGTAACATCATTGAATGATTTTTTCTGTACGGCCAGAAGTTCCTCGTTGGCTTCCTCTGGTTTGATCTCCTGAGCACACTTAATCAGCATATTCTCCAAGTTGTACTTGGCCAAATCCACAGCACCACTTGACACCTACAATGATAAATGGTCTTTACTGAAGGAGCACTGTAAGTGAAAAATAGAATGGGGAATGTTTTTTGATTTTAAAGAAATAGCTTAATTAAAATTTGATCAATTTTTATTAACATTGAGAGCTCAATGTATTAGATGTCAAATGATGTGCAACATACAGATAAGAAAATTAAATGTGAAAGTATAAAAGAAGAACAGTGCAACAACATTAAAAGAGAGGCAAGCTAGTGAGATGTTTGTGTTACCTCCTTAGTGAGAGGTTAGCTAGTGAGATATTTGTGCTACCTCCTTAGTGAGAGGTTAGCTAGTGAGATATTTGTGTTACCTCCTTAGCGAGAGGTTAGCTAGTGAGATGTTTGTGTTACCTCCTTAGTGAGAGGTTAGCTAGTGAGATGTTTGTGTTACCTCCTTAGTGAGAGGCAAGCTAGTGAGATATTTGTGTTACCTCCTAAGCGAGAGGTAAGCTAGTGAGATATTTGTGTTACCTCCTTAGTGAGAGGTAAGCTAGTGAGATATTTGTGTTACCTCCTTAGTGAGAGGCAAGCTAGTGAGATATTTGTATTACCTCCTAAGCGAGAGGTAAGCTAGTGAGATATTTGAGTTACCTCCTTAGTGAGAGGCAAGCTAGTGAGATGTTTGTGTTACCTCCTTAGCGAGAGGTTAGCTAGTGAGATATTTGTGTTACCTCTTAAGCGAGAGGTAAGCTAGTGAGATATTTGTGTTACCTCCTTAGTGAGAGGTTAGCTAGTGAGATGTTTGTGTTATCTCCTTAGTGAGAGGTTAGCTAGTGAGATATTTGTGTTACCTCCTTAGTGAGAGGTTAGCTAGTGAGATGTTTGTGTTACCTCCTTAGTGAGAGGCAAGCTAGTGAGATGTTTGTGTTACCTCCTTAGTGAGAGGCAAGCTAGTGAGATGTTTGTGTTACCTCCTTAGTGAGAGGCAAGCTAGTGAGATGTTTGTGTTACCTCCTTAGTGAGAGGCAAGCTAGTGAGATGTTTGTGTTACCTCCTTAGTGAGAGGCAAGCTAGTGAGATGTTTGTGTTACCTCCTTAGTGAGAGGCAAGCTAGTGAGATGTTTGTGTTACCTCCTTAGTGAGAGGCAAGCTAGTGAGATGTTTGTGTTACCTCCTTAGTGAGAGGCAAGCTAGTGAGATGTTTGTGTTACCTCCTTAGTGAGAGGCAAGCTAGTGAGATGTTTGTGTTACCTCCTTAGTGAGAGGCAAGCTAGTGAGATGTTTGTGTTACCTCCTTAGTGAGAGGCAAGCTAGTGAGATGTTTGTGTTACCTCCTTAGTGAGAGGCAAGCTAGTGAGATGTTTGTGTTACCTCCTTAGTGAGAGGCAAGCTAGTGAGATGTTTGTGTTACCTCCTTAGTGAGAGGCAAGCTAGTGAGATGTTTGTGTTACCTCCTTAGTGAGAGGCAAGCTAGTGAGATGTTTGTGTTACCTCCTTAGTGAGAGGCAAGCTAGTGAGATGTTTGTGTTACCTCCTTAGTGAGAGGCAAGCTAGTGAGATGTTTGTGTTACCTCCTTAGTGAGAGGCAAGCTAGTGAGATGTTTGTGTTACCTCCTTAGTGAGAGGCAAGCTAGTGAGATGTTTGTGTTACCTCCTTAGTGAGAGGTAAGCTAGTGAGATGTTTGTGTTACCTCCTTAGTGAGAGGCAAGCTAGTGAGATGTTTGTGTTACCTCCTTAGTGAGGGGCAAGCTAGTGAGATATTTGTGTTACCTCCTAAGTGAGAGGTAAGCTAGTAGATGTTTGTGTTACCTCTTTAGTGAGGGGCAAGCTAGTGAGATGTTTGTGTTACCTCCTTAGTGAGGGGCAAGCTTGTGAGATATTTGTATTACCTCCTTAGTGAGAGGTAAGCTAGTGAGATGTTTGTGTTACCTCCTTAGTGAGAGGCAAGCTGGTGAGATGTTTGTGTTACCTCCTTAGTGACAGGCAAGCTGGTGAGATATTTGTGTTACCTCGTTAGTGAGAGGCAAGCTAGTGAGATGTTTGTGTTAACTCCTTAGTGACAGGCAAGCTGGTGAGATATTTGTGTTACCTCCTTAGTGAGATCCATCATGACAAACAGGAGGGCTTTCAGGAATGTAAACTGGTGCTCCAATACCCACTTCAGGGACATCCGCTCGTACATAAACTTGATGGCTAAACACCTACAACACAACGTCAGTCTTCACTGTAACCTACTACATAGACATCCTTGTATACATAAACCTGATACCTATACAGGCACAAAACACAATGTCAGTCTTACATTGTAAAAACCTTCAGATATATCCTATTGCATGTAAATTTGATGGGTACACAGACGCAACATGATGTCAGTCAACACAGAAATTACCTTAGCAGGTGAATATTAACCACTAAAAACATGTTTTGCTGTAACAGTCTAATAATCAGTGATTAAGGATCACAATCAACAGTAAAACATTCCACTTACCCTCCACATTTGGCATACCAGGCACGGTCATAACACAGAGAACACATCCTCTCCACTAGGTAGTCAAACATTGGCAGCTGACATGCCTGTAATGTATAGGTAAAATGAAAGTAAATCACCATAGCTATATGCCTGGTCATTTGTCTGATGAAGGTGACAGTGTACATATGGTACTAGTCATCGAAACGTCACATAGAAAATGTTATTGGTTGTGTAAAAAGAACTTTTCATAATCCATAGCTATAAACAATTTGCAGTAAAACCTAAGTTACAGTCAAAAGTTCAGCTCATTTTAATGGTCAATATAATCTATATTCCTGTAGCTAATCTGAATCTTTTTAAACTTTCTTTTAAAGTAAGAAATATTAACTAAACATTAATTTTGTCTTCACTTAAAAAAATGAGCACTATACGCGAATATTTACGGTACTTTCTAAGAAATTCTTATCACATTAAGTTTGTTCTGAGATTCTTAGGATATAAAAGCATCATCTGTATGTTGAATGATCACCTTACTAATTGAAAATTGTATACGAGACAAAGTATGTGAGGCAGCTCTGTAATTGTTCTTTGTGGCATAGTATAGTTTATCAGTTTATTGACGACAGGTGTATGAGTTAGGAATGTGATACAGGTCTATATTTTGTCCTAACTGTCCAGTATAGCAGTATGACTTTATGGAATAGTAGGTGTATGTGTGACCCGGTATGTGTAGTACCTTCTCCTTGCTGCCGAGGATGGTAGTGGCCGTATCGAGGATGAGGATGAGGGCCAGGTTACCAGGCTTACATAGCTCCTTCTCCTCATGTCCCATGATGACAGCCAGGGCATCAATCAGGATCTGTGTGTCCATTCCGTGTAGCTTGTTCTGCTTCTCCCCCACTGGGAACGGACCTGAACACACACAACATGTAGATATCCATAAGCAGCTCATTAGTGATACAAATGTAGAGAACTGTGAAGGATGAAATGTCACTCAGTCAGCCAAATTAATGTTTGTACTGTAACATACTCAGGTCAACCACACAAACAACACTTCAGGAATTTCTGACAGAGAAACATGCATCTTATTAGCCACAAGTAGTGAGCCTTCTTTACCATCACAATTCTGTAGCCACAAGTAGTGAGCCGTCTTTACCATCACAATTCTGTTCATCATTGAAATTCCAAAGATTACACTCACTTATGTTCTGTGCACCCCTGGAATATGTCATGAAAAAATCGAATGTTTGTGGTCAGATATTTGATTGGCTGCAGGTGAAAAAATCTGACCAATCCCTAGGCTCATGCCTAGCCTTAGAAGATTACAGAGGAGCAACACCTGACTTCAAAGCCAGTCAATTTTAGCATTACGGCGCTGCTCGATTCATTTGATATACTTCAAAGGATCAAAGTAGTCTATTTGTATCATCAGCAAGGTGGTATATACAAAGCCTTCGATTTCGTCACACCATTTCACGGGTGCAGAGAACATAGGTGAGAGTAACCGCTGGAATAATGAGGATGAATTCTGTTTTGAAATTTACAACTCTCAGGTGAGAGATTTGTTTAAGGTCGTCAGTCTGCATCAAATTTTAGTCGTCAAATTTATTTCACAGCTAACCAACATGACATCAATTTTTATTGAGAAAGACATTAATTGGCAGGTGTTTACTTACCACACTGCTGTGATATTGAGATCATTGTGTAATGGCGCACCATACAAGCCATGAAGGTCAGCACAGTCTGTCGCAGTTCCTTGATGGCAGCAGCGACTGGTGGTAGACAGATTACATTATACAGTCAAATATATAGACAAAACAGTTGTTAGATAGGCCTGATATAGTACTGACAGATACACAAAGTTAATGCACACACTGATAACAATGCCCTACTTTCATTTATTTCCTCTTCATTTTCTACTGGATGTATAATGTATCTTCATTTAAAAATTTGTATAAATATTATCAAGCAATATCAGATACTGTTATTCCTTACAATATGAAAACTTCCAAAACAGATTAAACCTGAATGTCATCTTCCAAAAAATTATTATAAACTGCAAAGGTGTTAAATCTTACCAAACATTCCCGTAAGTGCCTGTTCATGGACCCTCCGGGAGTGGGAGTCGGGGTTCTTGTACAGGGGTCCTGTCTGCAGGGGAATTTCTTTCTCTGTAAAGCTGAAAATAAAAGTTGAAGAAAATGTTCACATTTTTCTCAATCACAGCAAACCGTCACAGTCATTTTATCCTGATAGTACTTTATGAGCAGCTACTATATGTTTTGAGGGAAAAACTTTGTAAAAGAGGAAGTCATAATCAAAATATTTTCCAAAGGAAATATTAAAACTGTCTAAAAACCAGTTATAGACACTTATCATGAAGATGTTTCCACAGTGGTATACTTGTATTAAATCCCTGTAATTTCGGAATTCCTGTGATGAGACAGTACCTCGGGTGGGTGAATAGGTTAGTGAGCGTCTGTTTGTCGTCCTCCAGGTTCATCACTGATACCAGGAAACACTTGATTAGTTCCCAGGCCTGGCGTCGCGCAAAGTTATCTGATGTACTGCACTTGAGCGTGGTGAGGGCAGCATCAATCGCCTAGCAGACCAACAGTAACAGAAAAAGTGGTAATACTGGCATTTTTTACTTCTGAATCAATTTCAGACAATGAAAATAATAATAAAAAAACTTATTAACTGTCATTTTGTTTGTTTTTTGTGTATCCATACTGATATGTTTCTAGATTGTAACTCCCAGCATTGTAATCAATGATTGTAAAAATATTTGTCTTTTTAAATCTTATCAAAATATCTTCTGTGAGGATTTAGGGTGAACCAAACAAACCTTTTCCACAGGGAGAGTGATTGGTGTTTTCACATCCTGGAAGTAGATAGTGATACAGGGTCCGACTGTCTCCCGGTCATTGTATTGTAGCTGTGGAGATGAAACAATGGTAGCTAGTAATGAAATTGTGTACAGTAAAACCTTGTTATATTGCCACCATATTTCCAGAGAAATTTTGGCATTATAAAGGGGTTTGGTGATAAATTGAGGGAAATGTATAAAGTGGTTTGGTGATAAATTGAGGGAAATGTATAAAGTAAGTCTTAGGAAAACCAGATCCTTATTTAACATACTTGTATACATCCTGTAGAGACCTACCCTCTGTGGCTCCCGTAACATCTTCCTGTTACCTCCCCCAAACTTTCCAAGGACCCGGAATGCCACATGAGCGACATTGTCAACAGGACTGCGTAGAGTTCTCCACAAGGCCTGCCGTAAAAAATGAACATGTTAACAAACTCCCTAACCAGGGAATGATGTTACCACACCTTGGAATTTTCTAATTATTTCTGCTCATGAGAGTTTAATTCGATGGCGAGATGCTACGTTACATAGAGTAGCGGTACTCATAGTTTGACAAAACACTAACGAATCAATGCTCTATACTGTAATTACACTCCTACTCATGGTTGAATATCAACATCGGAAACATTTTGATGGTGATGACTTTTCTTGGATGCAGTGTTTTCTCATAATTCATCAAAATAAACAATTATTAAAGTCACAAGTCAGATTAAAATTAAAACCAGAACAACATCAGCATTTTATTACTTTTATCTTTGTTTCATCAACATTGATTGAAGTTATTTTATTTCTAGAAGACCATGTTTGTAGCTCAGACCCCTCTCCACTGACCTGCATTAGTTCAGCCCTGACAGGTTGTATGTGGTCGTACAGGAAGTCGGGCTGGAGATTATCTACACACAGCTCCAGTGTCCGCAAACCCTGAGGGGATACAATATTATATACTTAAATGGTACGATTCTTGGACCTAAAGGAAATGTATAATGAAGAAATTTAATCAAGCAAGTTAGAATCTGTGCATCAATTAACATGAATTCTTCTATAGACCAAAAACAACAACATTCCCAAAACTTGTATAGGAAGGCAAATGACAAGCTGCATGGAGGCAACAGGACACGTTCCAGGGCTTCTTTACCCTGGTTTGGGATGGGGCAAAAAAAACACCAGCAAAAAGTTAAATTGGGCAAAGGTGTAATAACAAAGAAATACAAAGATAGCAAATTTTTATCATAAAAGTATCATTTATAGAATTATTTCTCTAATGATAAAAGATTTGAACAAAGATTAGTCAACAGAACAAAGATGGGATGGCACCAGTCAGATTTTGATAACAATATTTATTTAAACAGCATTATTTTGGGAATTTCTAATTTTAGATAGGGTTTTGCTATTAGAATCGGGCCTACCTTCAGCCTCAAGTCCTGCACTAATTGCATTTACAGAGAAACCAACATACCTGACTGACAAGGGTCTGTGACCCATTAAGGGCTGACACTAGGGGGTCCATCAGCATGGGTAAGTAGGGCAGTAAAGAGCTGAGTCGGACGGGAACTGTGAGACATAGCTCCACAAATAGGTCCTTCATGTGCTGGCGGTGGAGACCACTCTGTAGACTGTTCAGGCCTGTACAGGGAATAACACAACATCACATCTATCTAGATTTTATCTTGTTAAAAATTTCCTTTGAATTATTTAATTACATCAAAAAAGTTTACCTTGTGGTCAGTTACTTTGCAATAGGATTGGTGTTTAAGTTTTAATCATTTGGATTTTATAAATGAAGATTTGAACCTGTTGAAATTTCAAATTATATAGGATGCATTACCTTGCAGTAGATTTGGCAGCAGGGGCAGGAACTCCTGGTACAGTAGGTCATGACTCCCACCTCCAATGGACCGGAACAATGCCCGCAGCAACAGGAAGTAGTTGTACGGCTCCTTCGCACTCATCGCCAACTCCATGGATCGGTTCACAATCGTATGTAGATGGGGCTGTCAAATTAAACCATGGAGCAGAATTAGCTTCCGGAGTTCAATCTAATTACATCTAAAATATTGCTTTGTAAGCCTAGAAGTCATTTATGAAATTAGAATTTATTTCAGGAGTTAAATCTAATTACTGCTTAAATATTTCTTTCTTTGTAAGCCTAGAAGTCATTAACGAAAGCAGTATCTGTCTCTAGTGACTTGTGAAAGATGTAGGTACTTATTTATACATCTGTATTGACTTACCTTAATGTCAAAGATAAACAGCAGTTACCACAATAAAACAATGAATTAACAAATAACAAACCTTCAACATTTTCTCATTCTCAGCGGCAAACAGAGATACAGATCCGAACACGAGTTTGAACAGTTTCAGGTACAGGTTAGATCTGTCCATGGTAGCTGAGGAGGAAACATCCAGTAACATATATAGACAAACAGTTTCAGGTACAGGTTAGCTCTGTCCATGGTAGCTGAGGAGGAAACATACAGTAACATATATAGACAATATCACATGTCCATCAACATCTTTAATGCACACGTACGTATTTTGCCTTACAGTATATTTCACAACAATAGTCTGAAAATTGTTTTTTGTACAGTACCTGGTGATCACTGACAGTTTATGTACAGTACCTGGTGATCACTGACAGTTTATGTACCTGGTGATCACTGACAGTTTATGTACAGTACCTGGTGATCACCGACAGTTTATGTACAGTACCTGATGATCACTGACAGCTTATGTACAGTACTTGGTGATCACTGACAGTTTATGTACAGTACCTGGTGATCACTGACAGTTTATGTACAGTACCTGGTGATCACTGACAGTTTATGTACAGTACCTGGTGATCACTGACAGTTTATGTACAGTACCTGGTGATCACTGACAGTTTATGTACAGTACCTGGTGATCACTGACAGTTTATGTACAGTACCTGGTGATCACTGACAGTTTATGTACAGTACCTGGTGATCACTGACAGTTTATGTACAGTACCTGGTGATCACTGACAGTTTATGTACAGTACCTGGTGATCACTGACAGTTTATGTACAGTACCTGGTGATCACTGACAGTTTATGTACAGTACCTGGTGATCACTGACAGTTTATGTACAGTACCTGGTGATCACTGACAGTTTATGTACAGTACCTGGTGATCACTGACAGTTTATGTACAGTACCTGGTGATCACTGACAGTTTATGTACAGTACCTGGTGATCACTGACAGTTTATGTACAGTACCTGGTGATCACTGACAGTTTATGTACAGTACCTGGTGATCACTGACAGTTTATGTACAGTACCTGGTGATCACTGACAGTTTATGTACAGTACCTGGTGATCACTGACAGTTTATGTACAGTACCTGGTGATCACTGACAGTTTATGTACAGTACCTGGTGATCACTGACAGTTTATGTACAGTACCTGGTGATCACTGACAGTTTATGTACAGTACCTGGTGATCACTGACAGTTTATGTACAGTACCTGGTGATCACTGACAGTTTATGTACAGTACCTGGTGATCACTGACAGTTTATGTACAGTACCTGGTGATCACTGACAGTTTATGTACAGTACCTGGTGATCACTGACAGTTTATGTACAGTACCTGGTGATCACTGACAGTTTATGTACAGTACCTGGTGATCACTGACAGTTTATGTACAGTACCTGGTGATCACTGACAGTTTATGTACAGTACCTGGTGATCACTGACAGTTTATGTACAGTACCTGGTGATCACTGACAGTTTATGTACAGTACCTGGTGATCACTGACAGTTTATGTACAGTACCTGGTGATCACTGACAGTTTATGTACAGTACCTGGTGATCACTGACAGTTTATGTACAGTACCTGGTGATCACTGACAGTTTATGTACAGTACCTGGTGATCACTGACAGTTTATGTACAGTACCTGGTGATCACTGACAGTTTATGTACAGTACCTGGTGATCACTGACAGTTTATGTACAGTACCTGGTGATCACTGACAGTTTATGTACAGTACCTGGTGATCACTGACAGTTTATGTACAGTACCTGGTGATCACTGACAGTTTATGTACAGTACCTGGTGATCACTGACAGTTTATGTACAGTACCTGGTGATCACTGACAGTTTATGTACAGTACCTGGTGATCACTGACAGTTTATGTACAGTACCTGGTGATCACTGACAGTTTATGTACAGTACCTGGTGATCACTGACAGTTTATGTACAGTACCTGGTGATCACTGACAGTTTATGTACAGTACCTGGTGATCACTGACAGTTTATGTACAGTACCTGGTGATCACTGACAGTTTATGTACAGTACCTGGTGATCACTGACAGTTTATGTACAGTACCTGGTGATCACTGACAGTTTATGTACAGTACCTGGTGATCACTGACAGTTTATGTACAGTACCTGGTGATCACTGACAGTTTATGTACAGTACCTGGTGATCACTGACAGTTTATGTACAGTACCTGGTGATCACTGACAGTTTATGTACAGTACCTGGTGATCACTGACAGTTTATGTACAGTACCTGGTGATCACTGACAGTTTATGTACAGTACCTGGTGATCACTGACAGTTTATGTACAGTACCTGGTGATCACTGACAGTTTATGTACAGTACCTGGTGATCACTGACAGTTTATGTACAGTACCTGGTGATCACTGACAGTTTATGTACAGTACCTGGTGATCACTGACAGTTTATGTACAGTACCTGGTGATCACTGACAGTTTATGTACAGTACCTGGTGATCACTGACAGTTTATGTACAGTACCTGGTGATCACTGACAGTTTATGTACAGTACCTGGTGATCACTGACAGTTTATGTACAGTACCTGGTGATCACTGACAGTTTATGTACAGTACCTGGTGATCACTGACAGTTTATGTACAGTACCTGGTGATCACTGACAGTTTATGTACAGTACCTGGTGATCACTGACAGTTTATGTACAGTACCTGGTGATCACTGACAGTTTATGTACAGTACCTGGTGATCACTGACAGTTTATGTACAGTACCTGGTGATCACTGACAGTTTATGTACAGTACCTGGTGATCACTGACAGTTTATGTACAGTACCTGGTGATCACTGACAGTTTATGTACAGTACCTGGTGATCACTGACAGTTTATGTACAGTACCTGGTGATCACTGACAGTTTATGTACAGTACCTGGTGATCACTGACAGTTTATGTACAGTACCTGGTGATCACTGACAGTTTATGTACAGTACCTGGTGATCACTGACAGTTTATGTACAGTACCTGGTGATCACTGACAGTTTATGTACAGTACCTGGTGATCACTGACAGTTTATGTACCTGGTGATAACTGACAGTTTATGTACAGTACCTGGTGATAACTGACAGTTTATGTACAGTACCTGGTGATCACAGACAGTTTATGTACAGTACCTGGTGATCACTGACAGTTTATGTACAATTCAGTGACACTTTTCAGGAAATTTAGTTTGTAATCTAGCTAGTGCTGGCCCTAAATTTAGAAAGTATAGCAACATTGTGGAATAAGGATTGTGTCTCAGACAGGGAAGTATTCTGATCAGCGTGATTATGTATTACAAGGTGATTTAATCAATTGAGGTATGAGGAATGATACATACAATCACAGGCATTCTGACCAATGAGATGATGTGTTACAGCAGAAGATGATTTGACCAATTAAATTGTGTGATACTTACAGCCCATCTCCTCCAGACGAGCCAGCAGGTAGTCAACCAGAATGGTGGCAAAAGTAGCAGAGGTTGTTGGGTTGGCCAGAAATGAGTTGGCCACAATCTGGGAATAACCAATAAAACTGACAATAAATCTGTTATCATAGGTAGGTCTAGCAGAATCAAACAGTGTCCCAACAAACATGGCTATGGACACTATTAATGTGATAAAGAGATGTAAATGTTCTTATCTCCTTCGTTGATACCCTCCATATTTAAGGGTAATTGAAATGTAAGCTATATTTGTCTTACACCAATAATGAAACAAGTTATTTCAACTTAATATATAACTCACTCTTGTTGGGTAATTCTAGACATGTATAGAGTATGGGGCAGTTATACCTGATAATTCTAGACATGTATAGAGTATGGGGCACTTATACCTGATAATTCTAGACATGTATAGAGTATGGGGCACTTACACCTGATAAGTTGGGTGATTGGAGGTTTAAAATATAAACTTTTGTACGTGGACCCTCAAGATAAATAATTATATTGATGTTGGTGGCCTCAAAAATGTGATTTCCCCTATCCCTCCTTTCATCTATATTTCCTGAATAGCTCTAATGATTATTTTGTAGGTACTTGTGTACACATATAAATAAAACCGACACCTACCTGAAGTGCATAGTTGTTGTGAATTCTGTCCACCATATACTGAAAACACGAAGGTAAAAAACATTTCATACACACTACTTCAACATCACTGTAATAGAGCCTTTGTCACATCAGTTACTTCGCAAGTATTTTATGCATGTCATAGCAGCTTGCAGAAAGTCATTCATTATGATACACTGTATAATTTCAATAGCATTTTTGTTCTGATCTAGTTCGAAGTTTTTCCACTTTGGCATTGTAGATTTCAGGTATGAAGCAAAAACGTTGATGTTGATAAGAATCAGTGTAAGCTTCACAGTACAAGTACCTCAAATATCAAGGTTTTAGTGAATTTTCTCAAGTATACAATGATACTTCCTTATATCTACCCAAAACCTGTACATCTGACGTTTTAGTTAAACATATCTTTCTAGATGATAAGGTTACCACACTGTCCAACATCTACCTTTATACAAGACCCATTGTTAATGTGTTTATATCTCACCTCGACTGTCTGAGCAAATATCTCCTTGAATGTCAGGGTGTGCATCATAGTAAACTGGAAAGGAGAATACAGTACGATGAATCAGTAATAATCAGATGGTCATACAAATACAACAGTAGACTGATATGTAGTGATGTAGCTCAACCTTTAGTGTCACTTAATATACAAATATATGTTGTGTCAGTTACCATTAAACCATCATACACTGGATTTGTTTTACAAAAGATTAAAGCATACTCTCAACAATAAACACTGTCCCAGTATATCTTTTTAATTTCAAGGCCTATGATTTTCCCCTATGAGCAGGAATGTTGCTTTTCCTAATAGCTATAAGTCCTTACCACTCCAGCGAAGTGTTCCAAAACCTCCTTCTCTTCCTTGGTTCTCACACTCTGTACCCTACAAACACATCAACAATGACTTTAAATGACTCTTTAACGATAACGTATACACAACACTTCAAAATGGGTTTTAAAAACCTTTCAGAAGAACTTTTACACAACACTTCAACAATAACTTTTACAAGACACTTGACACTGATCTTTATCTTACACACGACAGTCTGCGATGACTTACACCGCAGGCCTAATGACGGCCTGTCCTGACGGAGACACGTTGATAGTGTAGATGTCCAGAGCTTGCAGTGCGTATTTCACCAGGCGGATGTAAACGAGGGCCTCCTTCGGCAGGAACTGTTTACTCTGCATTACCGTTGCATCTGTATGATCAATACACCCAAATAGAGTTACCAATAAGTCAATGTTCTCAGAAACCTTTCATGTTAACTTCAGACAATGTAATGACAGCTTTAGTTCCTAAGAATGTGAATTAAAGAATTTCATTGAAACATCAAAATAAATAAGCCATACTATTACAATTTAAAACACCTGAGTGTATGTTGACTAGCATGTAATATGTCAATTAAAATGTTTCTTCCTGAGGTTTTTTTTCTGTGCAAACAAGACTGTATACTGACCAACACCTGCTGCTTTACAGGACACAATGCCCCATGTGATGGTCTTCACACCACAGACCAGTGTCTTCACCAGACCGCGACAGTCCGTCACCGAATAGGTTGTATACTGACTGGGTGTCACACCAAAACGATTCTGAACTCAATGTAAGGTTTGACAATATTGAATAAAGAAAAAACACAAGAACAAAAGCAGCATTTCATTGTCATTCTGATGAGTTGATTCCACCAGTTTATTTTAACATGATATGCTATATCCAATAGGCTACAAGCATACTGATCCACTCTTCATATTCAAAATTTGTTGACAATTGAAATTTATACTGTAAAATCTTTTCAAATGAAATATTTGATGATAGATTTACCTCCCCTGGTCCCTTCTCTGCCCAAGGTTTGTCCTCTTTATCTTTAACACTGTCGGACATCAGACCTTGAGAAGGCAGTTTGTTGTCATCTTTCAAAGAATCTCCGGGGGGTTTGGAAACATCAAGCCCCGACTTCATCCCATCTGCAGCAACTTTTGTTAGCTCTAGTGTCGGCTTTACATCAGCTGCAGGTGTTTTGGGATCAATGGGTTGCTGGTGGTTGTTGTTAGGGACTTGGGGCTGTTGTTTACTGTAACAAGACATGGCAGAACTTGTCTAAACTAATCAACTTGACTTTAAGCATAAAATTTATACTAAGTTCACGTTAAACAAAACCAAACAAAACTGGAATACAGGTCTGCTTGTATTAAAATGAGCAATAAAGCTACAAGAAAACACAGATAAGATAAACTTTAGAAACAGACAATTTTATATATAATGTTACAGAAGTGAACGATCATTATGCATGAAGAAATAACTTTAAATGAAAAAATATTGACAACACATCCTTAGCACTTTCATCTCTTCAGGAAGATTCTTCAGACTGGAATTTCCGTGAAGAGATGAAAGTGCTGAAGACATGTTTACAGTATCTATAAAAAAAATAGACCAGCAATTTCAATGATTTTTCTTTTACAACAGGGTCTACTTTTAATTTGTTGCATGCAATGAAACTCAGTGGTAAATCTGAAGGACTGTTCTTGTATTTAGTAAAATTTTGACAGTTTTTATGGAATTTATCACAAGTTTTTTGTAAAGCATATGGAATTTAGTAGTCTGATGTCAATCACGGCTGTTCATTGGTCATCCTCAGTACCATTTCTGTAGGATCTGAGGGAGCTGTATCTTGGCAATGGTTTTAAACTTGAGAACAAACACCTCCAGCATCCTCATCAAGAGTTCTCTCCCCTGAAAAACAGTTCAAATAGTACATTTTACTGAGACGGTTAGAGGTTTAATGACATAAAGACAGCCACTTCTCAACACACAAATTTCATTTGGTCTAATTTCATACTATTTTATCTAAACATTTGAAATCATTTTCAAGGACAAAAATACAGGAAATGCCAAAAATTCTGCTGATTCATTAGTTTTAACTAAGCATTAAATTGAATGCGAAAACAACATACATAGACTATAAATACAGACAGGAGAAAACCAAGGTAATGTTAGCATTTTGTATGTGACTTACGTTTCCATTCTCCTGTTCACTCTTAGCACGAATGCACTCGACAAGGTTCAACAGAAGTTTACAGGACATTGTCTGAATGGAGCTCGGCAAGGACTCATCGTGAACATTCTTACTGAATAGGTTCACGGCTAGGGAGAGTTCGTTCAGTGGCAAGGCCTGTCGTACATGGTGAACAAGATCAGCAAGAGTGCTGTAAGCAAGGGGACGCAGCGACTCATATGTTGTCCAGCCAGAACCAATAAGGACATTCTCATCAAACAGCTTGTCAATACAGTGGACAAATTCTGTTAATTCAAACATATAACACCATCAGTTTTTATTGATATATGTATTTGGAGTATCTGATGATATTTGACTGATTTGTAGAAAATGAATTATTTGACCATAAATAACATGAAAACAGCACACAACAAATGACTGAAAATATTATCTATCCTAAATTTACCGCAGACCATTGCTCTTAGACTGACAGATGAACCTGTCAAACATACTCTTGGGACATGTTACTGTTGTAAATATAAACTTAGGAATTCAACACTGACCAATACTTAATGGTCGACTCCGATAGCTTCAGTTCTTATTGCAAGCAAAACATTCTTTACATTATTGATCTTTGATTCATCCAATACATAATTTAACAGAAGCTTGATCAGAGCTTGATCAGACATTTAGAATATTGGTACATACTGTTTCTAAGATCAGTAGCCAGAATGTGTCGAGCAGCAATAAGCAGATCTTTGCGGAGGTGAGCCACTTCCTGTGGGCAGTATGTCAGCAGTCCCAGAAGACCTTTCATCATTGGGGTCGCATGAACCTGAACTTGTTCCTGAAGTTAGAAAAAAATCAGTAAAAAATCACTATATTGTAATTGCATGTGTCTCAATAAAAAATAAAAAAATAAAAAAAAATACCATACATGATAATTTGTCTCATTGTCAATTTTTTATATATTTTTTTTCAATTAAATCAAGTCAAAATGTAATACTCTGTTATAACCTGCCAATTTATCACAATATAAGGTTCATCAGAATACTGCTTACAATATCACAGTATAAGGGTCATCAGAATACTGCTTACAATATCACAGTATAAGGGTCATCAGGATACTGCTTACAATATCACAGTATAAGGGTCATCAGGATACTGCTTACAATATCACAGTATAAGGGTCATCAGGATACTGCTTACAATATCACAGTATAAGGGTCATCAGGATACTGCTTACAATATCACAGTATAAGGGTCATCAGGATACTGCTTACAATATCACAGTATAAGGGTCATCAGGATACTGCTTACAATATCACAGTATAAGGGTCATCAGGATACTGCTTACAATATCACAGTATAAGGGTCATCAGGATACTGCTTACAATATCACAGTATAAGGGTCATCAGGATACTGCTTACAATATCACAGTATAAGGGTCATCAGGATACTGCTTACAATATCACAGTATAAGGGTCATCAGGATACTGCTTACAATATCACAGTATAAGGGTCATCAGGATACTGCTTACAATATCACAGTATAAGGGTCATCAGGATACTGCTTACAATATCACAGTATAAGGGTCATCAGGATACTGCTTACAATATCACAGTATAAGGGTCATCAGGATACTGCTTACAATATCACAGTATAAGGGTCATCAGGATACTGCTTACAATATCACAGTATAAGGGTCATCAGGATACTGCTTACAATATCACAGTATAAGGGTCATCAGGATACTGCTTACAATATCACAGTATAAGGGTCATCAGGATACTGCTTACAATATCACAGTATAAGGGTCATCAGGATACTGCCTACAATATCACAGTATAAGGGTCATCAGGATACTGCCTACAATATCACAGTATAAGGGTCATCAGGATACTGCTTACAATATCACAGTATAAGGGTCATCAGGATACTGCTTACAATATCACAGTATAAGGGTCATCAGGATACTGCTTACAATATCACAGCCCAACAACTCTGATTAAAGTGTGACTCTATGGTTACCACTAATCCACTTGTTCCTGAAATTAACTTGGGCTAACAGGCTACCACACATTACCAGTATATGATAGCCTACAACATATTTCACTGTTCGTGGCTATGCTACCACTACAGGTATTTTTTGTTACCTGATAAAATCTGATGATGTAGGCCAGGAAGGACAGAGTCTTGATCTGGGCCGCTATGAAATCAACATACACCTCCTTGTTAAAGGATGGACTAGATCTACAAAACAATGTGATTACACAGATATATACAGTGTTGGTACTGAATGGGCACATAGTGACCATGTTAGTCAGTAGCTGTGTCTGTTATCAAAACATGCATTTATGTATTATTTTTATTTTTTCTGCAAATACAAAATCTAATGAAAAGTCAATTTAACAAGCTATTTCCTACCTAATCAGATCACATTATATACCTATTATGTCAATTCATTTACAAAATACACGCTTGATACAGAGATTTTTAACAAAAACACACAATATCTGAGCAAGATCATTATTCTGCAATAATCATATTTAGAACAAGCCATTCGGATTGATATGTCTCGCCTATGCCCCGCTTTGACCATCAATGCACATATCAGAGAAACTAACTTAAATGCAAAAACTTAATGGTGACGGAGATGCTGACAAAGTTGATGGACCATGAAAGGTTGGCCACATCCAGCATTTGATGCATGGGTTGAGATGTACTACCTAATATGCATCTATGGTCCAACCTTGGTTGTTGTACTACTTATACTTTCAGAGAAACTAACTTAAACACAAAAACTTAATGTTGACGCCACCCTCACCAGAAAAGCAACACCTATGTCTCGCTTCCACTTCGTGGCGGCGAGACAATAAAATGACCTAGGATGAGATAATGAATGGAAATAGATGTCTTAACTAAATGTACACACTCTGTTGTATAAGATAAAAAAAAAATCTCTATAAAACACATTTCCTGTTTTAGTAGTCTACATGTTAGTGACCTAGTAGTCTACATGTTAGTGACCGACCTGTGGACACTAGATGGTTGTAGTATAATGGTGTTCATGATGAGGGGGATAAAGTCGGCGACCTCCTGATGGACGTTCTGCTTGTACAGCTGGTACATCAGTACTACAATGATGGGGAGCTCAGCCAGCACCTTCAGGGACAGGATACCACGAGGGATGATGTTATACTGGAAAACAAAACACACTCAGTATAACAACCAACACCTAGGCTAGTACCTTCAGGGACAGGATACCACGAGGAATGATGTTTTACTGGAAAACAAAACACACTCAGTATAACAACCAACACCTAGGCTAGCAACTTCAGGGACAGGATACCACGAGGGATGATGTTATACTGGAAAATAAAACACACTCAGTATAACAACCAACACCTAGGCTAGCAACTTCAGGGACAGGATACCACGAGGGATGATGTTATACTGGAAAATAAAACACACTCAGTATAACAACCAACACCTAGGCTAGTACCTTCAGGGACAGGATACCACGAGGGATGATGTTATACTGGAAAATAAAACATACTTGGTATAACGACCGAAACCTAGGCAAGTTCCTGAAAGGTATAGTCCAGCACATCCTCGATATCCAGGGGTTACACTCACTTTCTCTCCCTGCACCCCTAGAATATGTCATAGCAAAATTGAAGACTTGGTGTGCGCCACCTTGTTGATGAGACAAGACTAGTTTGATCCTTTAATGTACATCAAAAGAATCTCGCAGTCACGTAACGGTAAAAACGGACAGGCTCTGAAGTTGAGTGTCACCTCTTTGTAAACTTCAAAGGACAGGTATCAGCCTAGCGATTGGTCAGGGTATTTTTACCGGAGACCAATCAAACAGCTATCTTCGTGCCTTCAATTTTGCTATGACATATTCCAGGGGTGTAGAGAGCAAAAGTGAGCGTAACCCCTGGATATCGAGGATGGCGTAACCCCTGGATATCGAGGATGGCGTAACTCCTAGATATTGAGGATGGCGTTACCCCTGGATACCGAGGATGGCGTAACCCCTGGATATCGAGGATGGCGTAACCCCTGGATATCGAGGATGGCGTAACCCCTGGATATCGAGAATGGGTCCAGCAGGGAATACTGTACCGGAAAAATTAGGAGAAGACTTCAGAGAGATACAACATCAGGCTTGCCAAACATTGCTTGTTATTTTGCATTCTGTATCAGATTACCTTGTTGCCAGGATTCTAAGTAACATCAAATTAATGTTTGAATTAAACAAACAAAAATTAAAAAAATCGCATCAGTGTCTTTTTATATCTATAGATAATAATATTTCAAATTATTTAAATGATTTGATCCTTTTACCAACACTTAAACTATGGGTAACAAAAAATATTTTGACTTTTGTGTTTGACCTTCTCCCCACCATAAACTGTTTTTATGTTATAGATAAAGACATAATTTTATTGTTAACAAAATTGTGCCTTTTACTCCTCTATTTGCACTCACAGAAATATTTTGGTTGTCAGCGTTTTTCTTATCAGTCATGATGGTGGTGACGGTGAAAGTCTCCTGGAGCAGAGCGTCTACATTGATCTCCATCACATCCTTCACTTTCACTTGATTGTGAGGCTCAAAGATCTTTGGCAGGTGGTTGGGTATCGCATTGTAGATACTCTTTACAAATGTCAGGAAATCTTTTATCTGGAAAAAACAACACTCAAGATATAAGTGACCATATAAGTTACATGCTGATGGTGAATTTGAAATTTTATCAACACTACTACAAAATAACCGCAGTTTAGTGAATAAAGATTTTATTAAGAAAGATGTGTTGATTTCAATAGATAAAGACAAGTGGAGTTTTGTAGATTTGTTTTTGTTATCAAGTGATGACTGTTGGCTGTGGTAATCATCAGGATAATAATTACTTGTGTAAAGATTTACCCATGTCTGTAGAGATGTCACTGACTAGGCTAACAAAAGGCCCCTAGGGCCTGCGTTCATTACCTCTTCATTCATCTGTGGTCTGTACTGTTTGTGTAGCTCTATAATGATCCGTAGACAAACCAGAACATTCTCCTCATTCTCAATCTAAAACAAACACATTCTGATCATTGATGATTCGCAAACAAAAACCAGAAATTTCACCTCATTCTCAAATTAAAACACAAGGAAACACTTTTTTCTCATTCTCAAATTAAAACACAAGGAAACACTTTTTTCTCATTCTCAAATTAAAACACAAGGAAACACTTTTTTCTCATTCTCAAATTAAACATAAACCAATACGTTCTGAGCATTCTGAATTACAAACAGTTTATATTAAACTGTGTTTGGTTATCTTCATATACGTGCACATAATATCAGAACAAGATTGGAAAAACGCTATTCTGCTCAAAATAGGCTATTCTGTTCTTGATAATTCTTCAGCAAGTCTGGTATTTTTCATGATTTTAATACTATGTGGAAGTAATGTATAATAGAGGAATAAGGACTGGCTGAGGTTATTATTCTTCAAAAAATGTCTTACATTATAAAGTACATTATTAATAAGTCAACAACACGTAAATAAGATTGTCCCTCTAGGACACCTGTATTCACCTTGAGTAGTTTAAACATGAGTGAGAGGATCTGTTGGACGAACTTCTTGAGGTGGTCATTACTGGGAATCCGGTGTATGATCTCAAGTAGTAACTTTCTCAATTGCTGTGAACGATGAAAGGATACAAAATGTAAAAATACATAACTGAATCTACGACAACGATTAAAATAGTTTGTTCATGGATGGTCGATTACTTGATGATTCACAATGGCCTCATGTAGACACTATAAATGGGAAATAGTAAGGCACATTGGGAACAGAATGCACTTAGAATTACATACTGTTTGTAAATACACTAATTTTTATGTTCCTTCCCAATGACTTAAGTAAGAAGTAGACTGACATTTCCACATATTGCTATTAACTACAAAGTACACTATCTCCAAGAAAAAATAACCCAAAATATAAAATCCCCAGAGCTGATTTTTTTTTAAATTCCCCAAAACCTAGAAGATTTAAGATTAAAGTCCCTTTTTTGGGACTAATCTGTCTCAAGTTACCTGCATATTTTGTTCTGCTATAAACTGAGGTTCTCCCTCCTCTAGGATTTTGAGGAAAACTCGTAAGGCATCGGCTAGGAATTGTGGGTACTGTGGAGACAGCACCACACTCTGGAAACATACAAGGGTAGATATAAAATATCAAATATATTTTAACATGGGTATGTTCATGTGATACGGGTACCTATATATGATGGAAGGATGAAACATGGGTATGTATATGTTATGGATAAAAGGGTCACGGTGGTCCTGATCACCCTCTACAATAACTAGCCCTCCATCACTGGGTTGTGGGGTTGAGGCCTACATGGGACAGATGCCAGGTACTGGCCGCAGGTCAGTGGTTTTTCTCCGTGAAGTCCAGTTTACCTCCAAGACCAAAACCTGTCACGTCCTTTAATGACCATAGCTGTTAATAGGACATAGGACACAAAACAAGCCATTCAGATTGATATGTGTCGCCTATACCCCGCTTTGACCATCAATGCACATATCAGAGAAACTAAGTTAAACGCTATGAAATCAACATACACCTCCTTGTTAAAGGATGGACTAGATCTACAAAACAATGTGATTACATAGATATATACAGTGTTGGTACTGAATGGGCACATAGTGACCATGTTAGTCAGTAGCTTTGTCTGTTATCAAAACATGCATTTATGCATTATTTATATTTTTTATTTATAAGTACAAAATCTAATGAAAAGTCAATTTAACAAGCTATTTCCTACCTAATCAGATCACATTATATACCTATCATGTCAATTCATGTACAAAATATACCCTTGATTCAGAGATTTTTAACAAAAACACACAATATCTGAGCAAGATCATTATTCTGCGATCATCATATTTAGAACAAGCCATTCGGATTGATATGTCTCGCCTATGCCCCGCTTTGACCATCAATGCACACATCAGAGAAACTAACTTAAATGCAAAAACTTTATGTTGATGGAGATGCTGACAAAGTCAATGGACCATGAAAGGTAGGCCGCATCCAGCATTTGATGCATGGGCTGAGATGTACTACCTAATATGCATCTATGGTCAAAGTTTGGTTGGTGTAGCACTTATACTTAAAAACAAAAACTTTATGTTGAAGCCGTTGTCGAAAAAGCAACACCTAAGTGTCGATTTCACTTTGCGGCGGCGAGACAATAATGGTACATACCTGCCAGAAGCCTCGGACCTCAAAGTTCTCACTAAGTTCCTGTGCAGCTTTGAGTTTTTTCTCCACAACTAATATAGAAAAATACAATGAATGGATTACATCTGACTGTTGATGAAGTTCTGAAGTACACAATGTATAATCACAAATGTTTGATGGTAATGAACAGTCAGATCTTATCAGCTTTTATTCCAGTGATCACTCTGTCTCTACTGTAACACACAGGAGTCAGATCAAAGTTGCAGTGTCATCATCCTGTTCTTGTCCACCTCTTTAACATTAGATCACACATGTAAATATTACATTAAAAAACGAACTAATACTTGAAAGATTTTCTTTAATGATCTAACACTAATTTAATATAAATTATTTCTTTAACATTACTGAAACATTAACTCCTCCTATCACACATTTATTTAAACAAGGTGGTTGGAATGAGAGAGAATACTCTTTCATGCACAGGAGTGTAAGATAGGGAAATTCCACCCACGGGGTTTTCAAATTTGGCAAAACCCTCGGCAAAGCCTCAGGCTATACCAAATTTGAAAACTCCTGGTGTGGAATTTCCCTATCCTACGACCCTGTGCATGAAGGAGTCTTATAATATTATGCATATACATGTACTTACTAATAAATCACTTTTATGATTGAAAATATATGGACTTGAACATTAGATTTACTTATTTCTAATGCAATGGTTGACATATTGATTCATTTTATTCATTTATGCGTGCCAGTTATGAAGAATAAACAATACCATATAATACTACCGTAGTCGTTTTTTTCCAACTACTAATGCAATAGGCATGTTCATTTATCTTTAGTAGGAATCATATTGGCATTATGTAATGTCTAAGTTTTACACAAACAATGTATGCATTACCGAGTTTAAATATGTGCATTGTTTGAGCATAAAGTAAAACTTTGATATTATATATTCCTTTATCTTGAATGTTCATGCCTCTACATACAGTTCTGCACTTCATTATCCCTGTACCATGCACCCACAACACAGCTATATATATACACGGCTGTAATGGATTGACCAACACTGTAGAACTTACTTCCTGGTGTTGGATCATCAATCAGTGCTACATATGACTTGAATGTTGTAAGCTGCGCCGACGCATCATGGGGACTCAGAGGTGATGCCACCATCATTTTGCCGATCTCTCACGTTACCTTCAAATGAGCAAACTGTATCAAATGTGAAACAGCATATTATGGTATCTATTTCAGAATATAACTAAAAAATCATCAACAGTCAGTATTCTGAACAAACTTGTACAGAACTATGATCTAACAGTTTTATTGACCAGTATTGAACAGCTGTGTTTAGTGAAGTTGCATAGCCGATGAATTTTCAGATACTCTGATCCAGAGGCAACTAAGGGTAATAGTTTGTGTGAAAAATATGTATGCATTGATTATTTTTTTTATTAACTTTGATCATTTGTTCAATCATGTCATGATATTCATTGACATTTTTAAAAACATGAGTTTAATACGGTGCAAGTCCACAAAACATCGCTAACTGCAAATGTAAACACAAAAAAGAGATGTTAAGAGTAGTTCTGTTCTTGTTTTACACCATACAAATTCATTTTTTTTTTTTTAATTTTTAAAGATAATAAACTTTAAATCCCACACTATTCCTTAAACAAACTGAATCTGTAGTTGAAATCATAAGCATGCAACTTCACCAGACAGTATCGCATTAAAATAAACAAACATATAGGGTACATTCGCGTTACCGGTTGAAACGGTTGAACCTGTAAAGAAAACGACAGGTACAGTACAGATCTGGACCGAGGCTGACCTCAGGAAAATTTGGCACGTTTAGATTGAGGGGTCCAGACGTGCCTGACCGAAACTAAAATACTGAGTGACTATTGCCAATTTGCGTTATTTCTTTCTAAAACAATGTCAAGCCACATGTAGTTTTTAAGATACGTTATGTAATTCACTGGACGAATGAAAGAAGGTCATAATATTCTTGAAACACTGTTTTTTATTCTCCGAAACTGTGGATTTTTAGCTCTGCTTATAGAACGGTCCAAGTGTGTTCGTTTATCGTGGAAAATTTCTGCGCCACACGTACCGTTTCAACCGGGATACGCGAATGTAGCCATAGTGTATAAAATGCTGTGGCTACCGGGGTGGGCTACAGTGATCATGATAACTAAGTTATGGCAATACAAATCTAGGGTAAGTCGTTGATCAAAAATTGCAACAGCGTTGACGTTGGCTCCATATGTGTTTGATAAAATGTCAATACTTTATCAATAAGTCTGCATGTATTTCATTAGATCGTTTAAAAAATGTTTACAAAATTCAATAGAGAAAGAAACAGTACCCCCCCCCCCCTTCCATGTGCATTCAAAAAGTGATCAGAATTTGAAACAAAGCATGCACATAGCTAATGTTTAGATATATACGCCTTTTTTATTTTATAACGAAGTAAGTTACTTACCAATGATGTTTATCTAATACAGTTTTAACCCCATATTTGACATTTTTTAATATAAAATTGTCTTCCTACCGCGCGTCCGCCATATTTGTTTTGGGGATTTTCTAATAACCAATATGGAACTAAGGTTAAGAATTTCGGATCGGAAACAAAATTTCCGATTTCATGTTGTAATCTAATACAAATAATTCTAAATGTTTAAATTTGCATATTTAATTTCAATAATATGATATACAATTTAATTAATACGAAAATGGAACTACTAGTAAATAAAACATAAAAAGGATCCGGATATTTTTACCATTTTGTGGTATTACTTTTCACTTACGATGTATTTTAAATAACCTATTTAATTTTTATTGATCAAAAATAGCTTGTATACATTTAAATAAAATATTTAATAGAAATATTATGAGAATTTATAGTAAAACTATTATTGAACGTGAAGAAAAAAAATGATTTTTTTCTTAAACTCACCTCAAATATGAGGGTTGCGTGTAATTCACCAGGGGAGATCAATCTGCCAAACTTATCACCATTGCATCCAGAACGAGATGTTTACAAGTAACGACACCAGACATGAACATCATGACAACATTTACAATAGCATAATTTTGAAATGCATTTTTGGAATATATATCACAAGTTCATTTGTAATATTAAAAAAATTATGTATGTGATCAATGAGAGTAAAATGTATCTGTCGAACAAATAACCTGTAAGCTGGTCTTTGTACACTATGTATCAGAGGAGTCTGAATGTATGCATGCATACCAACTAGATAATTTTGCTTTTGTTTGACACTATTTGCCCATGTGAACACCGGCACATGCAATCATAAAAGTAAAAAAGATGCATTTCAAATAGAAGGTCACCAGAATAAAGTAGGATTACAGAGAAACAATGCCACAGAGTGGTGACTATTTAACTATTTTCAGGTCGCTTTCATAGTCAATATGAAAACCGCTGTTTGACCACGTGTGACCTCATTATGTGCGCAATAATTAATCAATGAACTACATTTAAACATATATTTTATTGCCAAAAGCAGACAAAGGGATAAGGCACACGTTATTACAGCTGATCAAAGCCTTCTCCCAATCTACATTGTCAATGACATTACCATAGTGATAACAAATATATGCAATTGTACGTACAACTGGAACTCAAATATCATTCAGGATTTAATCAAGTTTTGCACATATCTAATAATGTTTGTGTTAAGGTCATGGACAAATGTGAATTGCCAAACAAATATATTTCTAAATTTAACGCAGCATTCAAATCATTTAAATTCTTACAACAATGTTCCAAACAAACTAAGCTTTTCATACCAAACTGATGAATCTTATTCCGAATTTCAAATTAATCAAATTTTGAACCAGAATACCGCGCCTTTCGTTTGCAAAACGGTGACATTCCAAAAAGAAGTGTAAGACACTCTCACAAGGATGACCACAACTACAAGTTTCACTCTCAACAAGCTTCACTCTCAACAAGCTTCACTCTAAAGAGGTCATAATTGAGGGAACTGCACCGGTGTCTGAGCCGCTTAGTATGCAAAATATTTTGTTTACGATTTCCGGATTTAAAGTAGATAGGTGGAATTAAATTGAATGAATTTATAGAGGGCAAGGATCGAACAGAGTTTTCTGAGTTATTCTAAAAATGAAGAGTAGAAGGTATTAAAGAAGAGTTAGTCAGAGAAAGTCGTTGTAGTCCTATAATTCTGAATTATTGAACATTTTTCTAAAAATAATGCCGACCAATTCTTACATTTTTATTTTCAATTCATTTTAAAAATAATTGATGATTATTCTATTTTGAATTAAAGGTTGATTTTCAATAATGAAACGGCAAACAGCCAGTGTCGGCCAGTTTTCTCCAGTTTAATCAATGTGACGTCACGACCCAGACTCAAGATTTATGGTATCGTAAACAATAACAGTCTTTGGTCGGACCATAAAGTGGCACTACAGAGGAAATGTTATTATTTAGATATTGGTTATTACATTCAATGGTTTTATGCTCTGTTTTGACATCGGTTAAAATCTGAGAAAACATTACATTGATAGTGAACTCATCAAATTTTTTGTATTTCTCATTATAGGGGAAAATCCCTTCTTTTTAACGAATAATTTTCGATATTTCACTGGTAAAAATATGATGTACTTGTTTATAGACCTGCATACTGTTGTTTTACCCTATTAGACTTAATTTTGTATACATTTACATACTGTTTGTTTAAACAGTATTTTATACATATCAATTAACATGCACAATTACAAAAGATATTTCATAGTGATGATTGGGGAATCAGTACTAACGTCCGTAGGTAATTATTTATGTATCACAATTTTCGATGTTCCACTATGTAACGTAATTGTGCATACAATACTGTTGTTTAACTGTATGACCTCAATATATACACATCAACTTACTGTTGTATGACTGTATGACCCCAATATATACACATCAACCTACTGTTGTTTTACTGTATGACCCCAATATATACACATCAACTTACTGCTGTTTTACTGTATGATCCCAATATATACACATCAACTTACTGTTGTTTGGCTGTATGACCCCAATATATACACATCAACTTACTGTTGTTTTACTGTATGACCTCAATATATACACATCAACTTACTGTTGTTTGACTGTATGATCCCAATATATACACATCAACTTACTGTTGTATGACTGTATGATCCCAATATATACACATCAACTTACTGTTGTATGACTGTATGACCCCAATATATACACATCAACTTACTGTTGTTTGACTGTATGACCCCAATATATACACATCAACTTACTGTTGTTTGACTGTATGACCCCAATATATACACATCAACTTACTGTTGTTTGACTGTATGACCCCAATATATACACATCAACTTACTGTTGTTTGACTGTATGACCCCAATATATACACATCAACTTACTGTTGTTTGACTGTATGACCCCAATATATACACATCAACTTACTGTTGTTTGACTGTATGACCCCAATATATACACATCAACTTACTGTTGTTTGACTGTATGACCCCAATATATACACATCAACTTACTGTTGTTTGACTGTATGACCCCAATATATACACATCAACTTACTGTTGTTTGACTGTATGACCCCAATATATACACATCAACTTACTGTTGTTTGACTGTATGACCCCAATATATACACATCAACTTACTGTTGTTTGACTGTATGACCCCAATATATACACATCAACTTACTGTTGTTTGACTGTATGACCCCAATATATACACATCAACTTACTGTTGTTTGACTGTATGACCCCAATATATACACATCAACTTACTGTTGTTTGACTGTATGACCCCAATATATACACATCAACTTACTGTTGTTTGACTGTATGACCCCAATATATACACATCAACTTACTGTTGTTTGACTGTATGACCCCAATATATACACATCAACTTACTGTTGTTTGACTGTATGACCCCAATATATACACATCAACTTACTGTTGTTTGACTGTATGACCCCAATATATACACATCAACTTACTGTTGTTTGACTGTATGACCCCAATATATACACATCAACTTACTGTTGTTTGACTGTATGACCCCAATATATACACATCAACTTACTGTTGTTTGACTGTATGACCCCAATATATACACATCAACTTACTGTTGTTTGACTGTATGACCCCAATATATACACATCAACTTACTGTTGTTTGACTGTATGACCCCAATATATACACATCAACTTACTGTTGTTTGACTGTATGACCCCAATATATACACATCAACTTACTGTTGTTTGACTGTATGACCCCAATATATACACATCAACTTACTGTTGTTTGACTGTATGACCCCAATATATACACATCAACTTACTGTTGTTTGACTGTATGACCCCAATATATACACATCAACTTACTGTTGTTTTACTGTATGACCTCAATATATACACATCAACTTACTGTTGTTTAACTGTATGACCTCAATATATACACATCAACTTACTGTTGTTTTACTGTATGACCTCAATATATACACATCAACTTACTGTTGTTTAACTATATGACCTCAATATATACACATCAACATAATGTTGTTTGACTGTATGACCCCAATATATACACATCAACTTACTGTTGTTTGACTGTATGACCCCAATATACACACATCAATTTATTGTTGTTTGACTGTATGACCTCAATATATAAACCTCAACTTACTGTTGTTTTGCTGTATGACCCAAATATAAACACAACAACTTACTGTTGTTTTACTGTATGATCCAAATATATACACATCAACCTAATGTTGTATGACTGTATGACCTCAATATATACATATCAACTTAATGTTGTATGACTGTATGACCCCAATATATACCCATCAACTAACTGTTGTTTTACTGTATGATCTCAATATATACGCATCAACTTACTGTTGTTTTACTGTATGACCCCAATATATACACATCAACTTAATGTTGTTTGTCTGTATGACCCGTATATATATACACATCAACTTACTGTTGTTTGACTGCCTGACCTCAATATATACACATCAACTTACTGTTGTATGACTGTATGACCCCAATATATACCCATCAACTTACTGCTGTTTTACTGTATGATCCCAATATTTACACATCAACTTACTGTTGTTTTACTGTATTACCCCAATATATACACATCAACTGAATGTTGTTTGTCTGTATGACCCGTATATATATAAACATCAACTTACTGTTGTTTGACTATATGATCTCAATATATACACATCAACTTAATGTTGTTTATCTGTATGACCCGTATATATATACACATCAACTTACTGTTGTTTGTCTGTATGACCCCAATATATACACATCAACCTACTGTTGTTTGACTCTATGACCTCGATATATACACATCAACCTACTGTTGTTTTACTGTATGACCCCAATAAATACACATCAACTTACTGCTGTTTTACTGTATGGTCCCAATATATACACATCAACTTACTGTTGTTTTACTGTATGACCCCAATATATACACATCAACTTACTGTTGTATGACTGTATGACCCCAATATATACACATCAACTTACTGCTGTTTAACTGTATGACCTCAATATATACACATCAACTTACTGTTGTTTAACTGTATCACGCGAATATATACACATCAACTTACTGTTGTATGGCTGTATGACCTCAATATATACACATCAACTTACTGTTGTATGGCTGTAAGACCCCAATATATACACATCAGCTTACTGTTGTTTTATTGTATGACTTTGTGTGATTGCACAAATATAACATGGTTTGACCTTGAAGTGACATCGATCTGACCGTGAACACAGCCACCAATTGTTTTAACTGATTGTGCTAACACTACATATATTATATGTTTTGTAACATTTCGGATGCTTTCAGCTTGTGTTGTTCGCCTATAGATGACACCGTTGTGTTAACTGTAACTGATGACGTCAGCGTGTACACATTAACATACCGTTGATTGATTGAACAACAAAATAAAGTCGTTTGATTTCATTGTATATTATAGAACAACCTATTATTGTTTAACCATTTATGAACTCATTATGTGCACACTGATTCGAAACACCACTGTTTAATCACATCAAAAGCAAAAAAAGATGTGTATCAACATACTTTTATTTGTCCGTGTGTGGCCTCAATGTGTATCAACATACCGTTGTTTGTGTATGACCTCAATGTGTATCAACATACTGTTGTTTGTGTATGACCTCGATGTGTATCAACATACTGTTGTTTGTGCATGACCTCAATGTGTATCAACATACTGTTGTTTGTGTATGACCTC